>NW_010187668.1:92382-106526 GCF_000695765.1 Mesitornis unicolor | reverse complement strand
CCTAATGTTCTGTGATTCTGTTCTGTGTGATTCTGTGAACTGTGGGGTATTAAAAATGCTCTCTGCTTTGTAGCAAGGAAGTATTTTGGCTAGTTTGTTTTTACACAAAATCTTATTGTTCCTCATGGAGCTTTTCCTGAGTGCCAAAAAAAAATTCGACTTTCTCTTCATGAAAATTTTAGCTACTTTCTGTATAAGGTCACCTTGTTAAAATTGTTGCTCAGGCTGCTAGATAGCAAGTTCTTCTTATTTTCCTGAGGACAGAATCATTAAGTCTTCACCTAAATACTGGTAAAGATTATAATCAACCTTCCTGTCTTTCTCCCTGTTATTCAGCCAGACTGATTCACATAGGAGGACATACTTCTGAACTGGTCATACACACTGTAGATAAATGCAGCAACATTGCCCAGTTCTTTCCTGTCCATGCATTTGTTCTGGCACAACTCTGCTATTACAGTAAAATAGAAATATAGCTCACTGCATAGTTGTATGTTCCTTTGGAATGCAGCTTCAGCAGCTTAGTATGTTGTTCTCTGAAATAGCTTTGTTTTATTCTCCTCAAAGAAAGCACAGGACCAGACTCACAAGCAAACCCCAGCTTTCCCCATGAGAAGTTCAGTGGGTGACAGTGAAGATAGTGAGTGCAAATGTGTTTGTGGTTTTTCATTAGGTATAGCATAAAGTTGTCTTAAATTTTCCCATCTTTTTGCTAAGTTTATGTGCCCACCTCCTTAGTTTCTAATCCTTGAGCAGTTCCATGAGTCCCCTTAGCAGCAACTGAAAGTGTTACGTTTTTCAGGTATTCATTTGATGATTCCCTTGAGAGCACAAAGGAGATTCAAATCTGAAGTCAGAGGAAGAGAGCACTGAAGTGTCTGCTGATATCTTTGGCAGAAAGGAGATGTTCTTCACCTGTGATCAAATTATACAAGTTTGTTCTAAATATTTGTTGAGTCACAATCTGCTGTCAATGAAATATGAAAAGAATTACTTCTTTAACGTTTCTAAAAGCGCAGCAGCTTTTGCAGTTTGCATTTGAATGTGTCCCTCAGCTATTCCAGGTAGTCAAGGTATGGTGGCTGTTTTTTTTCAGGGATGAGTAGTCCATCATACTAATTTCTTTTTTGATAGTATAAAGCAATTTTCCAAATCACCTCGTAATTCTCAGTCAATTTGCCATCTACCTCTTAAAAGTTTCAATTGATCCTGCTGTGCTTGACATAGTGAAAAAGTTACAAGGAAGACACTTGAAACTGCAGCTCCTGTAGGTGCCATCAGTTAAAAGCTTTCAGATCCAAACTCATTCTCCAAAGCCCCCATAGTAGACTTGATCGAAGGCTTTCACTACTGCTTGCTTTCCTTTGGATTATTCTTTTTGTCATATTCATTGCACTGTATATCTAATGACAGCTATTTGCAGTTAATTCTGAATCA
Organism: Mesitornis unicolor; assembly: GCF_000695765.1. Classification (NCBI taxonomy): domain Eukaryota; kingdom Metazoa; phylum Chordata; class Aves; order Mesitornithiformes; family Mesitornithidae; genus Mesitornis; species Mesitornis unicolor. Next base: position 105,089 of record NW_010187668.1, on the reverse strand, counting down.
GTTGTCGCTTTATAGAAAAGACCACATTTGATATTTTTTACTGCCAAGTAAGAGATTGCTGTTAGTTGCTTTTGGTGTACTTTCGGGAATGAAGAGACTATGCAGACAGTTGTCCTGAAGCCACTAGTGAAATGCTTATGCTGTTTGACATATGTGGTGCAATTCCATTTTGTCTGTAGAAAATCCACTTTTACCAGGAAAGGACTGGAAGGGAGGTGCAATGGCCTATGTCAGCCGTCATACCTCTCACCAGTAATGCCACCTAGGGTGGCACACCAATGCTTTTGTGTCATTCCTGACAGATGTTTGTCTAACTTGTTCTGAGGCTGTGTCTGTCCCTATTGTTACAAAATGCTGCCTAACATCTGTCCTGTATCTGCCTTGCCACAGCCAAGGCTATTAGTTCACATCCTATCCACTGAGATCAGATTCCTCTCTGCAGTTTTCTTCCACATCTTGGTTTTTAGCATGTTTAGCTTCCATCTTCTGTAGGCTGAGAATCTTTCATCTTCCTTTCCTTCCTAGATGTTTGGGTTAGAAGAAGATTTAGTTATAGACCAGGTAAGTCAGAGGTGACTGTTGAACAAATTTGATCTGCTCTGCTTGCATATTCCAGATCTCAGGTCCTCTGTGAATGCTTTGTTAGTACAGAAATAGTAGCAGTACCCCTGCTCTACCAAGCAGATTGTTGAAACTTCAAAGGTTTTAATTGGATAGGTAAATATGTTCTGCTGCAAAGACAGTAGAGCGGTCATGTTGTTAGGATGTTGAATGTTTCTTTGGGGAGTCCCATTCAGTGAAGTTCCTAGGAAAAGCCAGCTCTTAGGTAGAAGGATTTGTGAGATGGCTCTTCTTTGCATTGCTGCTTGAGACAGTAATTTTGGAGCAGCATTTCTGGAGGGTGGATTCAGCTCCTTATGGCTGCCTGCAGCTGTCAACCTCCAGTCTCCTTCTCTCCTGTGTTTAGCTTTAGAATGAAGCAGAACATCAGTAGGCAGGACATACCCAGGCCAGCTGAGCTTTACCAGTGATAACTTGACACTGGTCACTGTTTTATCTTGCCTGCTGCCCTTTGCCTTCTGCCTTTCTGACCAGCATCTTGTAGGCCAAATTGGAATCTTCATGTGAAGGTCTGCTTTTCTGGGGGGGTTTTTGGCTTGGTCTTGGGGCTTGACATTTTTTGTGTCTTGTTTATCTTGTGCTGTCTTTAAGGATCTTTGTAAGCTTTCTGTTTGCTTGTAATGCTTCTAATTTTAAGAAACCCGCTGCTGAAGAAGAGGAGCTATTGCTGGCAACCCATTGAGTCAGCTGCACAGCACGTGATTGAACCACTGGAAGCCTTTTAATCCTGCCTGACATCCAAGAGCTTGCTGTTGGTACCACGAGGCTGCATGAATTACAGGAAGAGAATAATTGCTCTTTTGGCAAATACAGACTCAAATGCTTTTAGTCTTCATCTCCTTTGAATTTATGTTATGTAGTCTGTTCTTTCATGGCAGGCTGTGTCTGGTATAGAAGCTGTTACCTCAGTTTAAGAATTACAAGGCTTTGACTCTGCTCATATCTTTGCCACCAGCCTGCTGCATGAACATAAACCAGCTACTATTACTCCTGCTCATCCTCTCTGTCTCCATATCTGTAATATTAACCTAATTATGCCAACCTTATCTTCACAGTGCTTGATGTCCTTATGAAAAGTAATAGATATTAATGAAGATGTTATTAACCCCCCGTCCAGCTTAAGTACAATCTGCTGCATTGTGGAATTTAATGGCTAAAGAATCCAAATGAAGAAATACTTAGGAAATGCCTCTTCTGTGTAACACATTGACTATTTGAAATAATCATAGCTGTGAATCAACTGTACTTTTGCATAAATTTGTAGCTGTAGTGAAAAGCTAAACTGAAAATACAATAGCTGAACATCCCTGAGATTTTTAACCTCCCTGATGGACTCTGCAAGTCTTTGGCTGTGGTACAAATCCATTATCTATATGAAAAGCATTTGTTTGTTCTACTCACTGAATAAGTTGCACCAGTTGGAGCATCCAACATAATTGCTGTTTAACCAGTTTCAGCTGCCTGCAACTGTGGTACATTTATAGTTGGTTGGAAAACAAATTTGTAAGCATCCTCTGGGTGTTGCAACCCACTGCTTTTACTGGTTCCCATAATACAGCAGAAAAATGTTGTTTCCTTTCAAGTGCGAGGACAGATTAACAGAGAGGTCAACACTGCCACTTGATGCCATTTTCAGTCAGAGTGATGACAGAGGGTAGGGGTCAGTTGTGCTGGTTTGCCTCACAGCCTTGCAGTTGGATCACTCATAAACCTTCCTCAAACAGCTGGCCAGGCATTCTGTTCGCAACTGCTGCTGGAGGTGTGCTAGCACTCAGCTGGCTCTCCATAAAAGTTAGATGGCACAGTGCGAGAGACTACCATCTGGGATTTTTTTCAATGGAAACAAAGTTGTTCTCTGTGTTGTTATACTCTCCATGTGGGTTACACATGTCAGTTACAGCTTCCTCATGGCTGTGGCATTTGCTCCAAGTTGAAGGTTTTGGTGATGTTCAAAGAGAGGCCAGCAACCAGTGCAAACAACAGCCTCTCCTTTCTATTTTGTCTACAGAATTTTCTGTTTGTATGCAACTGTAATTGACACACTCGAGAGGTTGCCATGGTGCAGTAATTTAAATGACATCTACTCAGCAGTGGTAGATTATTTTTGTAAATTTGGGCAAAGCTTGAATTGCTCAGATAATTGCACTGTGTCCCTGGTCACCTTTCAGGCTTCGTTTGTGCTAGGACATAGTTGCCATTTATTGGGCAATTGTCATTAGCAACACTGTAACTCAGAGCTGTGTTTCATGTTCAGATGGAGTTTCAAGCTTATAGGATTGTATAGGATTGATATAGGCTTTGTCAGTGCTGATCAATTCAATTTTGGTTTCATTATGGATACAATACTAATATCGTACATCTAGGTAGGATGTAAATAGATGCAGGTACTAACTTGAACCTTGCATGTTATCATAAGAAAAAAAAATTTCAAATGTATGTTTAGAAAGACATTTTTGTTTTCATACGTTGTTGCCTGCATTTGGGTCATCTTACCACCTATCTCTGTCTCCTAGAATACTTTCTCCATAAAGGGAAAAAGATGGGTCCCCTGCTTGTGCCCCCTTTCTCTTGCTTTGTTCAGGAAAATAGCCAGGGCCTTTGCTCTGCAGCTCCAGTGAGCCCCCAGGAACAGATTTTTGTGCAGAAGATGGTTTCTTAAGCAGCACATATTGATCTTGGTACCAAGGAAGCCAAGAGGCTCTTCCTAGACCATCTCACTAAATGCACAGCCTTCATTTAGCTACCTTTCCAACCTATAGAAATCCAGACATTCCTGTTTTCCAGAAGCCCCTTAACTATCTACAGGTGAACTGGTGCCCCCCAGATTCCCAAGGGCAGCTTTCTAGGGCAGCAGAAAGCTGCCATGCCCCAAGCCAAACATCACAGGTAGTGGCAGGCTTGGAGGTGCGATCTGGTGTGTGAAGCCAAGGGAAAGGCAATAAGAAGGGCAAAATTGCAAGTGAAAGGCCAGGAAGAGAGAGGGCCATGGATGATGACAGCACTTGCTCCAAGTGTCAGTTTGAGGGGAAGACTAAACTTTGTGGTGGGAGCAAGATAAGGCCAGAGCTAGTCTTCAGGAAGCAGGCGATAGCTGTCTGCTGGCTTCTGCAGAGCATCCGTCGTCCTTCCACCCTTTTCTGCTTTGGACCTGAGAAGGACCTGAGAAGAGGCTTCAGAAGAAGAGGGCTGCTCAGCTCCAGTGCTGGCAGAGTGGGTGCTTGGTGGCTTCCCTAAGTAGAGAAGGGAAGTGGCAGGAGCAAGGCTGTTCAGCCCTGCTGCCAGGGTGGGGATGGGAAGGGATCTGAAGGGTGGCTGTAGGTGAGACTGATGGAGCAAAAAGGAGATGCTCATAAGACATAAAAATTAAACTCTCTACATGAGATTTGCCAGTGTCAGAGACTTTTTACATGCATTTTCATTAGAAATATGCAGCAACCCTGCCATGCTGTTATAAGATGCTTTTGTTTTGGTTTGTATTGATAAACTCTGTAGAGAATTTATCATATAAAAGGGTTTGAGAGCATTTTTTTCACAAGCAGGAAAAGAAAGCAAGCCACTTCCAAAGCAAGGCTTTGAGGAACGCTGGAAGTTTGCACCCTGTTTGTGAGGAGTATGGTTTTCTGAGCAGTCACTGGAAGGGCTGCCACAGGGCTGATGGGTGCTGCACTGGGTGGCCCCAAGGGAGCTGCATTACCCCTCTATGTTACCCCCAGCTACCCCCTAAAGGGTAACAGCCAGAGTGATCCAAGGCCTTTGGTAAGGCTTTTCGAGATCTCAAAATTAAAAGCAGTATGTGGAAGCTAAACTGCTCATGGTAATTCTTCACAATATTTTCACATCCAATCCAAATATAGATTTTTAGTTTCTGTGGTTTTTTGTTTGTTTGTTTGTTTTTTCCCAGTTTTCTGGAATATTCTAACATAATATTAAAGGCATTAATCCTGGTACAAATGCTCTATTTCAGTCAGTCTCTCAAACACTTATGCATAGTAGTGAAATCTAGATTTTTAAAATTTTTTTTAAAGCTTGCTTTATTGAGCTGAAGTCACTGCAGCAAAGTAGCACATAGTGTGTTGCCTTCAGAGGCGTAGTGACCTGGTTCAGGAACGGCTCAGCGACCCCACCTCTGGGTCTGCGTGGACCATAAGCTCACAAACACCAATGTGGTGGACGGCAAATGGCGTTTATTGATAGGTGACAGAGCGTTTTATAGCCTGAGTTTACAACGTCACATCCGCCTGCTAACGTCGTAAATCAAATGCTATTGGCTATCAGGAGAGGGGGGCCCTTATGCTTTCCGTACAGCGCGATATCTTCCGGCCGCCAGGCCCTAACTACCCACAATAGTGAAATACACAATCTCATTCCCCTACAGCCAGGGCAGGCTGGTTTCTTACTAAATCATTACTGAACTCCTTCTGTTCAGTTGTGTTTTAAAATGTATCAAGTGATAAGGCTCCAATCCCAGCCCTTCACTCTGCTCCACAGGGGTTCATGCAGTTACAGTTTGCCTGACACAGCCTACATTTCCTCTTTTTCTGTTTCACTTACCTCCTCCTATTTATATTCCTTTCTTTCCTTTTATTTTGATAAATAAGTCTTCTCTGTCCTTCATGTTTATATCCTTTAAATATTTATCTAGTCTCCTCCTGTCTCACTTTAGTCATTGCTTAGTAGAGTTTATGTTTAGCTCTTGGCAGTTACCCAGTGACATAGGAAAAAAGAAGATTTCCTCTTCAGTTATGTATTCTTTTATAGTTCAAGCAGCTACCTATATTTTCAGAACTGTATACAGGGAGTGAGATGTAGATGCTGAGATCCTATTAATGTCAACAGTGGTTTTTCTACTGACTGTTTTAGGGCCATGATTTCACCCAGAAACTCTCTGAACTCAGTCATATCTTCCACAAGACTCCCTACATGGTAGTGAAGTCCAGGCTGAAAAATAATTTACGACTGTTTGGGCACTGTGCTTCTCTCCTTACAGGAGAAAACTCTACATCAGCCTTTTTTTCTTGCTGTTTGTGTGGCTTGCTGATTGCAGAGCTTTAGTTAGTATGTTAGTAACAACTCAAGACCAGGTTTTCCTTCTGCTCTAATTTAGGAAATGACCTTGTCTTGACTTCACACTGTACTTGCTGATGGAACTGGAGGCTTCTTCAGTGACAGACAGCCGTCTCGCAGATGCTCGTTTATTTTTATGAGGCAAACATATCAACGGAGCTATATTGAGCATGTCTGCGTAGCTTGTCAGGGCCTGGGTAAAGCAAAGGATTGCTTTGCCTGAATGTTGGCACTAAACACCACAGTTTTCTTGAAGTATTTGAGTTCTAAATTCCCATCTATTTTGTGTGCAAGAAGCTCAGAGGGCTGGGTTGCAGGCAACCTGATAAACCTTGTCCCACATGGTTTACAAATAGAAGCTGTTGCAGGGCTTCATATCTCCTGAATCAGCTGTGTGTCCTCAGTTTTGGATGATAAACCACTATCCCAGCTTCCTCAGTGATGCCTTAAATACACTACTCATCTCACAAACCAAAATATTTGGAATTCAGTAACTAAAATCCTCATCCAAAATATTTTGTTAGAGCAAGTCAGATTGCATTGGCTCAGTGTTTACCACATCCAAGCAGCCTAATGGAAGAAGTGTTTAGAGTAAGAAGTCATCCTCGTGCAGCCATGGCCTGGGCTGCAGTGCAGCTTGGGGTGAATGTTAACATTCACCTTGTGCTCCATGGCTGATGCATCCAAGCCCTCCTCCCTTCTGAGAAACGCACCTCTCGCTGTCCGGCCACAGCCTTGCCTTACTCGCATCAGAACTAAGCTGTTACTTCATACTTTTGTGCGGTTACTCTACATTTGGAAGACATAGGGTTGCTTTTAAAATTTCTGGTGGGTTCAGTGAAAATATTTTTCCTATAGCACCCATAAATCCTCTTTTTTATTATTCCATCTTCTTCTGAATGTGCATTTTGTTTTACAAAGAAAAGATTCGACGTATCTTTTCTGGTAGAGTGCCTATCCAAAGGAATATGACTGCTGAGTGAAATTTTGCTTGAAAAAACATTGATAGAAAGCATTTCAGCAAAATACTTGGGTTTGATTGTATATATTTTTAAAAATTATATTATTTTTGTAAGTTATGATTAGTGTTTCAGAAATAATAGATCAAAAATAAATTAAAACCTTAACAAAACAGTACTTTGATGCACTCAAAACAATTTTTTGCAATTTAATTTTGGCAAAACTTGCTGAATTTAGGCTTTTTGTTCCAATTCAGACCAAACCACAGCAAAAAGATCTTTGAAAGTGTCCAAAATTACAAGTTTCAAGCAGCTCTACAGCAAACATTAGGATTAGTTTGACCTATGAGCAAAATTGCCCTGGTGGGCAAATGACAGCATCCTAGTGCATGCATTCTCCGCAGAGGGATAATACAACATTTCTGCTCCTTCCAGGAATTCTCATTTAACATTATATAAATGCTGATCTTGTCTAATTGGACCAGGTAGAGGGTTCCATACTATGCCATTGAGCAGAATAGTAGAGGTTCATGTAACAAAATAGGAGGGACTTGAGTGTGCTTTAAATCACTCTCGTGCAGGGACACTTTGCCCTGAGTTAGTGTCCCATGGAACTTCCTGGGGAGCTTCAGCACCACCTTCAACCTCTTCCACCTCTGCCAGGCCTTGCAAATGAATCTGTAGTTCCTCAAAGATCCTGAAGGAGAAGAAACTTCCCTTTTGGTATAGCTGGCTTTTTAGGTGCAGAGAGACTAAATAAAGGGAACAAATTTTGTTCTGTAGAAGACTGGCATAAGAGAGGATGTCTTTGCATTTTCACTGCTGAGCCAGTGGTTACTCCCAATACTTTTCAATCATAAAAGCTGTATTTTTGCCTTTGATGAGATGCTGAAGAACATATTTGTGGTAAATACCAAAGCACAGACAGTTTTCACACTTCCAGAGTAAAGTAATCTGCAAGCTTTGTTCAGTTTTGCCTGTAAAACCCACAAAACAGTTGTGTTTGAAGAGCAAAGAGCAACAACAGTAGATTAAACGATGTTTCAAGCTTAAAAGGCAAGCGGTGAGATTCATTAGCCGGAGAGACTCAGCAGTTCCTGGACATCTGGATCATCTCCATCTCAAGCAGGACAAGAGAAAAACAATTTCTTCATTGCTTTTGTTGACTTAGCAACACCACAATAGCAAACACAAGGCAAACGGATAATACTGGATTGCCCCCCGGGTAGGAAACATTGGTCTTGGTGCTGCCTCTCCTGTGCAGCTGCATGTGAGTCTGACAAGAGAAACAGTGATGCCAGAGAGGTTTAATGGAGAAAATTCAACCCTTTTTGGACTGTATTTAAGAGTAGGACAGAGGACTATATGTACTTGTGTATCTTTTCTCTGGGTATTCTATTCTTGTAGGTTGGAACTAAATTTTAAATACCTATTTTGTGAGGAGAAAAAAGGCCAACTGTCTCATAACTGTTTTAAGTAACTTTTCTTTATCGCAAAACTATGTGAAACAGCCACCAGTTTCTCTCTTCAGGTCTTCATAATTTTCAGAGCTACTGATGTAATGGTGGAACCTCTGAAATCTAAGGCCAACCCTCTTATTCATTTGTCATTTTGAAATTATGCCTATTCCTAGAGCATAGATAATTATTGCCTGTCAGCAAGATTTAATATTGAAATTGTTGCTGTTGCCTGCAATAGTAATAATAGTAGTAGTAGTAGTAGTAGTAATTATACATCAGTTCAACTGACAAAAAATATAATAAAAAATAGGAGTATGTTACAGTAGAATTCAAGAAACAAATATACCATTTCATGGATCATTTGATAGGATACCGCATCCACTAAGGTAAATAAATTTAAATAAAACATATGCTTTATAAAAAAAAGTTGACCCAGGTGCAGCTATGCAGAGGTGTTGAAGGCTTTCGGTTTTGCACAAGTCATGGACAGATGTATGTCCAGCTGTCAGTTTTGGGTTTTTGGAGGAAGTTCCATGCTAGCAACTGGTGGCTTTCTCTGGTCTTCATTGAGTTGTTTATTCAGTTTGGTTTTAACAATGTTAGTTAGAACCAATTTATGCAATTGTAAGGGATGTAATTCTGTCTTTTTTGGTGTTGTACATCACCATAGGATTTGGCTTATTGGATATCGTTGCACATATCGGCAGTTCACGAACCTTGAGGGGAAATGGGTTCACCTGGGAACTGTGCACAAGATCATCTGTTTATACTCAGTTGGTCCAGTTCTGTTTATTAAATACACAAAAACTGAAATTTCTCTGTGTAAGGACATGAGGTTTATATGATCAGCCAGCCAGTCTGTCGGTCAGTACTTCTCTAATGATGTGGTTGAACCCACTAGCTAATTTCAGTCAAAAATCTAAAACACACTTAAGCTCCTGCAGCATCTGTGGGCTTTTTTGGCCAGAGATAGAGATCCAAGTTGAAGTCCCAGTGGGGAAATGGTGGGAGGTCGAAGCTGCCAGAGAGGCAGGAGGGAGCCCAGCAGACGAGGAAGCCTACTGGGCAGAGCTCAGAGCCACTGCAGACTCTGCGGGCTGCTCCCTGCCAGGAAAAGACATCAGGAAAACATGGAGAGGGCTTAGGTTGCTGCTCTGAGGATTTGTTTTCAGCAGAGTTAGTATGTCCTAGAAACCCACGTTTGCTCCTGACAACTCCCATATGTTGGGGTTTTTTTTTTTTTTTTTTTTTTTTTTTTTTTAGCATTAGACTTCATCAATCTGTCCTTTAAACCTCTTTATTGGAGAATTCAGCAGAGGTACTTCAGACAGATATTGCAAGATTTAATTAACTTTTCCAAACATTTAGAGAGAATAATGAATAAGTGGTAAATAATATAAATGGAAGTTCAATATTGAAAGTTTAGGATTAATTTAGAGATATCTGCCATTCCAAATCTCAACATTGAATCATACAAGCTACTTAAAACTGAAACCAAACAAAAAACCCCCAATAAGCAAAGGAAAGTCTTTGATTTCTTTAAAGCCAAATGTGTTGTTTCTTATAGAAAGGGAATAAAAAGGAGGGGAGGGAGAGATAAAGCAACCTCCTCCAGATCCTGGACTCCTAAAAACCAGTCTGTGTTCATATTGATTTTTCAGAGTGCCCTTCTACAAGGGAGTGTCTCCTGCTCTGTGAATCTGTTTTTTTCCTTTGCTGCAGCAGTGCTAGGACTGAGTTATAAAGCTCTGTTTTTAATGGCTCTTTCTAGAATGTTCCATATTTGAGGGCACAGAGGATCATTCTTCCAGAAAAATAACCTTCAGAAAATCATACGCGTTTCAAAAGAAATGCGCATAAAATCTCTGCATTATATTATTGGTATACTTCTACCTTCAGGTGTCAACTGGACACTTTTCTGTTTTCCTGTGTCCTAATAACACTCCGCTGATACGGTAGGACATGAAAGGCTACTCTTTAGAAGATTTGAGTATAATACTGTGTGGGGCAGAAACACAGTAATGCAAATAGTATTTATAAGCAGAGCCATTGAAGGCAGATTATGATCTTTTTCTGAAAGCCTCTGTTTCTCCATATCCTGGGTAATTAGTCACCACACTTTGTCTTCAAGACATACATACTGTGGGTTTGAAATTAGAATCTAGCTCTCTGCTTTTGCCTAGAACAGCCAGCATTAAAAGCAGATGAAAATAACAGAAATAGAATTGAAAAGGATGTAGCACAGGGTTTTATGTATATATTCAATTTTCTGTATCACTGGCATGTTCCAGTGCTACATGAAGAATTTGAAATCAAGTTGCATGTTCCTAAGTCTGAGTTATATTTTGCTTTTGTTCCACTTGGGGCATAGTGATGATTTTTAGGGAAGTGAGGAGGGTAATGGATGAAATTTAAATCCATCATTTTATTCACTGGTTTATTTCTCCTGCTACCAATATTTTTGATGATGATTTCATTAAGTTAACACAGTTTCTAACTCCCCCTGTTCTTACTTTGCTAATTAATTAGCACTCTGCTCCTGGCTGAGCAGAGACATTCCTTACCAAAAGGTCATTCGGAAAGGTAGGGATGGGCAAGACATTTATAATCAATAATGTTTTTGGCCAAGCATCTCTGAGCAGACTGTGAAACCTTTTATATTATTCAAGTGTTTTCTGTGTGTATCTTCTTGCAGGAACTTTATGTGAGGGGCACTTGCTGCTGTCAGACATGTAGTGGGGTTTCTCTCCCTGATGTTGCTGGTCAGGGAATTAAGCAGCACACTGGGTAAAATTGTCAAAAAGGACAAAAGGCCATAAGGGCAAGTCACTGAGGCACTAAATCCATCATCTGACAATGCATTCCTAGTTAAAAATAAATAATGAAGTTTTCAAGTGCCAATTTCAGCCTGGTGCCACCAAGAATTTTACCTCCAAAATCAGTGGAGAGAGACTGGCCCGCTCAGAGAGGCAACCAAAACACCAGGTCTTGCCCTGAGCCACCTCCAGAGGGCTCTGGGGAAGGACCAGGCTCCTGTGCCTCTAGGCAGCTAGCAGGTATTCATGCTGAAACTGGAGTTATAAAAGGATCTAAGCACCTAGCACCAACTTACGAAAACTAAGAGTTATCACTTTACTGCTATTGAAAAGTCGTAGAACCGTCTTCAGCTTTAGATGATTTGCAGAGCTTGCAAAATCGATGTCCATTTCCTTTTTAAAACAAGATTTAGGCTAGGAGACATTAAATTATTTCTAGAAGCATATTGGAGCATCCAAGTGTTTTGCTTGCATTTGCAAGGCTGCACCAGTAAGTCAGAGAGGCTTACAGGGTGTGAACATGCCAACAGCTGTGGTTACAAGCAAAGCAGAATTGTACCAGACCTCAGCTAACATGTACAGAAAATATTTCACCATTGAGACTCTGGCTTCTCATGCTGCTGATTGACAGAGGTGAGAGCAGCACCCAAGTTTGTGACCTATGGAGGAAGTCTAAGTATATCACATACGTCTCCACACCATCTGCAGAGACTGCCAAACCCCAGCTCCCTGCGGTGTTGCTGATCCCCAGAACAGGCAGGACAGAGTCAGACGTGCTCCCTTGCTCCGTGCTGGTCTTCCTCATAGATGTGCATCTCAGCTCCTGTTTGTTAGCACGATGCACCATGCTGTGGTTCCTCCCCTGGTGGAGCCTTAGACAGGTTTCACTGCATTGAGGGTTTTGCTGTTTGTCAAGTCTGATTTTCAGCCTAGCACCTTTAGCTAAGGCAGTCTATTAAGATGTCTGTAATACACACTCTCTTGCTGGATCTTTCTCTACAGAAACATTTTAAAGAAGAAAGCCTTAAGTGGATAATGGTATCAGTCATGGGAGCACTAACTTGAAGTGTCCATGCCCTGACAGGTTCCAGCTGGCACCAAGGGAAGCATGCTGTGGAACATATGTGGGGCACCAGGGGGATCTCAGATCAGGAAGAGGGACAGAAGGAAAAGTTGTTTCATTTTTATTAGACATTTGAAAAATGAATTAATAACAATTTAAATTTGATGCATGTGTTAGCTTGTACAAAATTGTAGATAAACCCTCATGGGTTTAGACACCATGGTATTTAGACACCAAGTCTATATGTCAAAATCAAAACTGTGCTGCAAGTTAAATTGAAAATTCTTCTCTTGAAGTAGAAATATAAACATTTACTCCAGGTAAGTCTGAAGTCAGAGAAAAGACCATCAAAACATTACACACAAATTAAGGAAATAGCTTCAGGATAATTTTCTTCTAGTAGAAATAAGAATTACTTTGGGCAGCACTGACAAGTGTACTATTAAATAAAAATGTTTGGAAGTTACTCTTAGGCCAAAGAGATCCCAGAAGCAATACTCTGGCTCCACTGAAACCACTGGCTGAACAGTGTTTAACTTCATGGAGCTGTGGCTTCAGCTTAGCTATCCAGTCACTAAATATATGACAGGTTACTTTCCCCTTATGGTGAGTTAGCTATAAATTTTAATCAGTATTACAGTGAATAAATTAGTGCCTCTTCTATAAACTACCCTTTTACAGCTCCTGTAGGCCATAGATTCACTAATTAATGATTTCATTGTGT
>NW_010187668.1:65704-92351 GCF_000695765.1 Mesitornis unicolor | reverse complement strand
TGCTGAACTGTTACGATGTCATTGCATGTACATCAAGCGGTGTCCCTATATCATCATTACTTGACAGTGTACATAGCTAGAGATGCACTGACTCTAAGTTTTTAAATGAGACATAGGGACAAGAAGTTTATTGGCTGAAATTTAATTCATATTTCCATGTTTAAATCTCAAACAAAGTTGATATCATGAGAGCTTCAGAGAGGGAAGCAGTATTACAGTTTATTTTCTTATTCAGAAAATATACAGCTCATCTGTTATTTAGAAGGAACTTTTTTCTCTCCTTGGAAGATGCTCTGAATATACTTTTCCCTTTTCCCCTTTCCCTTCTGTACTTCATGATTATTAAAATTAAAACAGCCCAAGAAGTAAAAATTCACATCTTAAATAGAACTTTCTCCATAAACATTCAGTTTTAAATAAAGTAAGCAGTAACATCCTTCTCTATGATGATCAGAACTAGACAGACAGAAGTGGATAAGCTGTACTTATTTGCATGTATCTTCAGCTGCCTCCACTTCTTTTGCATACCACATTAATACCTGGAAATGGGAACTGCTCTTATTTCAGGGTAGCAGGTGCTTCCTCTGCTGTTACACACTCCACCAGTCAGGTCTCTTCCGTATCATGGCACCAGGAATTATTTCAGGAATAGGTAATTTAGGTAAAATAGGTCCAAGATCATGCAAATAATCTTAATTACTTTGTGCTCATTGCTCCAAGTTATGTTCTTTGCCTCTGGCAGACAGAAAATTTAAAAGTAAATGGCAAACCTCACCTTTCAAACCAAATTCAATACTGGATAGAGGGGTCAAAATGAAGATGCAAGTGGTCAAAACAAAGATGGGTGAGCTGAGTTACTTGCACTCTCCTCTATTCACCTTCTTTGGTGTACATCCCCTTTCATCACCAAGGGGTGGACAGAGGAAGAGGCTTTTCCACAGCCCCAGGCAGTGCCAGTGCGGTGAAAGCCCAGCCCTGTGCTGTAGCCTTTGATAAGACCATCAGAAAAAAAAGGGATTCACTCAGAAAAGAATCCATAGAAGTAGGTCCTGTCAGAGATCCAGTCATTCTCGAAATCAATGGAGAAATCCATGGTGATATCTTCACTGATACATGACCACAGATCCCCAAACAGGCCTAAGCAAAGACATGCATGTTTGCTTGGTCAGCTGCAAGAAATAAATATCTTTAACATTCAGGCTTCATCATCTCTGGCACCACAGCAGCTATTCTGTCCCTGTCCCTCTCTCCCCTTGCTGCTGGAGGATCTAGCAGGCTGAATAAGCAGCCAGAACTAATTCAGATCATGCTTGAGCAAATTAATCAATTTATCTGACTGTCAGGATGTAGGAACTACACTGAACCTCGGCAGATCAGACTGGGGCCACTGAATACTAGAAAAAAATCTGTGAAGTGCAGAAAAGAGTCACTTTCCCACTCATCGTACCTGGGAGATGACAGAGGAATCAGATGGATCCAGAGACTCATGCTGTTGAAATGTTATGTCAAAGTGCCGTCTCTTCTTAAAACCTTTCCTGATGCATATCAGACCCATGTTGCCTCAATCCCAAAAATACAGGAGGAAGGAAGAGCAAGGGAATTCTTATTTCCAGGTGTTATCTGAAATAAGAGAAAATAAATCTTCCCCCTGCTATGACAGAATGAATAATAAACCACAAAGGAGAATGGATTTAACCTTGTATATATATTAGATATCATGGCAATGGATGTGCAGCATACGGTACAATAACTAACTCACACAGTGGACTGTGGTATGTAAGTTGGTGCAAGCAGGTAGATATCTCCAGGGAGGCTATTTTGGAGGTTAAAAACGGGCACTGCCCAGGCATCTGGAAGTAATAGAGTAAGAAAAATAAAGTGGGAGAAAGCAAGTGGATTTGCCTTTCTAGAGAATACGATTGATAGGTTCTTTGGTTGGTAGGACTCCATGAAAACCTGGGCCCATATAGCTTCTGCCCGCAGAGCATTTAAATCAGGCAGTATTTGATGCTTGGAAGGTAAGGAGGGCAGGTCACCAACTCATGTGCCAAGCTGTAATCTTTTCAGTTATCTTTCCTTGCAGCCGCTGTGAAGGTGGTGATAGGAGCGGCTTTGGAGAAGACTGTGTTCAGGGCAATTAAGGGACCATGACTGCAGAATGAAGTTGTCTTCAGTGGTAACATTGCCTTTTCCTCAGTGTTACTGTGTCTGCTGTATACGTGTGGGGAGGAGGGTGACATAGCAGCCTGTCAGGTCCACAGCCTGTAATCACCACAGCAGTGCCACTGCAGCAGCAAGCAGGACACAGTGCTGGGGACTTCGGTAAAGCACCTGGATGCACAGCAGTGCCTTTACATGGCCAGATGTTGAAATTATGCGGGCAGGAGAGCACACTGCCGTTCTGCCAACCTCTTCTCCATGAAGAGGCACTTTGTTAGACACTCTAACCAAGCTTAATGGGAAATTAATGGGAAATTATGGAGTGTTCAGCAATGTCCACCTGTCCAACAAGAATTCTACTTCCTGGGAGCATCGCTGTTCTACAGCGTGATAAATACTCTGCCTTCATATAGGCTAAGCATTCTGTGAGTGTATGATGTGTGATTTTTACTCATGAGATAAAATTAAGATTCTGAGATTCACTTTGTTTTGATTTTTAGCTAAAAGGTAGCTTAGGTTGAGTGAGCTAGTAAAGCTTACGTCACTATTGACTAGATAAAGCATCAAAATAGCAAGAAATCTAAGTATCTTTCCACTCCTATTTTATTTTTTGATTTTCAGATCAGCTGGTTTGGACCTATTTCTGTACATCAATTTTTGATGTACAGCAACAGAATATGTACTTTCATTATGGTCATTTCATTACTTGGGTGCTGAGAGTACTCAGCTTCTCAGCAGATCCACAACACATGCAAGCGATGACAGAATCTTGCTGAGATCTCAGGCTTACCACCTAAAACAGACTCATAACATTCCTAGTAGGTGCTTTCAGCTGAAAAGCACATTGGCATTGTGTGACACAGAGAGAAGAAGAAAATGTCAATGCTGTCATTACGGATTTAGTGAAACTGTGATTGACTTAAAAATGCATCTCTAAGATCAAGAGCTGATAATGTGGGGACTTGAATTCTCCTCAATATCTGAATATTCTGCTAAATGTGTTTGCTATGAAATCTTCAGTGCCAGTTTTGATTACTTTGAATCCACCTCACCTCTGTAACTATTTTTTCTCTTACTACCTATTCATCTCAACTACTCACTGCTATGACACAATAATTGATTTTTGCACATAAAAATGGGTATTTTAGTGGTTTTAATCAGTCCTTTCACTTTATTACTGATTGTTTGTGTGGTTTATTGGAAGCTTAAATTATTTTATATAAATCACTTTCAGAGAGTGCTATTCAGTGACATCTCATAAATGCTGCTAGCATCAGTATAGTACAACATGTTAATTTGCACAAGGTTAGTCCAGTGAGCTCTGGGATCAGTACATTCTGTTTAATCTTAAATGAGCTAGAGTTATTACTTCTGTATAGTTTTAATTTTCACATTAGCGTTCGCTTCTGCAAAGCATCATCACCTTCCTGTTGTCTGTGATACTGTAGTCCTTTTAGTTAGGGCTGTTCTCTGCAGGAGGAGACGGGGTGCCTTCCTCAAAGGCTTACTCTTTTTATTGTGACTCTGCACAGTCAAAACTGGCAGAAAAGGGGACATCAGAGTGGTGTGGTTTGCCAAAGGTCACTCTGCCATCAGCAGAGTGAGAAGTTGAATCCAAGTCACCAGAACCTGATTGCAAAATTGTTTCCAGTGACCATACTGCCTCTTAATATGTCGCTGTTCTTATTGTTCTTTCTTTATAGTTCGGGATCGGGTACGATCAAAAATGGAGAGAGATATTTTGGCAGAAGTGAATCATCCTTTCATAGTCAAGCTTCATTATGGTAACTATAATAAAACAATTCATGTTTGTTCTTAAATTGGTCGGGGAATTGTAACTGGATGTGTTATAATTTCATACAGATACCCCTTACCTACTTAAAACTCTAACAAAATCATAGAGGCTACCTGTGTGAAATTCTTCATTTATGCTAAAGGAGAATTTCAGTATAAGTAGGTTTTAGCCACTCCTTCATCAAAATACATTTGTCATAAAGTCTAACATGATAGATTGTGCTGGTGGGGTAGCTGGTGAGTATACATCTGCGAACCCCCTCACCTGCTGTCAGGTATTATTTAAAAAACCAGAGAATCTAAATAAAACCTATATTTAATAATTAGAACCAGTCTGTACTTATATGTGTGTTTATATGAATGTGTTGTCTTGCTGGGGTTGCCTTCCTTTGCTTCACCAGCTCCCTGAGAAGCCCCATTGTTACTCTTAAAGGGTCTTTTGAGGGCATTTTGGATAGTGTGGGTTCTCAACTGGGAGCTTCTCTCTGTGCCTAGCCCTCAGTGACTCCTGGTACATTGTGCAATGGAAAACAATATTAATCATAGGTGCTTAGCATGGAAAAGAATATATTAGTAATGCATTGTTTTCTCTCAGCCAGTACCATTTTTCCCATAGTCTAAGCTCAATTGCTTAGTTCTGTACAGAAATTAATTCTTTATGTTCTCGAAGTGCTGAAATAACAAGGAAGCTAATGGTATGAATGATACACATGATTTGTTCTTTGGGGACTTTATCTTGATTCAAACTTCCAATATCTTCATCCTTTTTCGATGCAGCATTTCAAACAGAGGGAAAATTGTACCTAATACTAGATTTCCTGCGGGGAGGGGACCTTTTCACAAGACTCTCCAAAGAGGTAAGCTGATAGATTTCAACTTCAGAAGTGAAAGACTGTCCTGGATTTCCAGAACTCAGATTAAATTGGTGGAAATTAAAAATGGCCTTGGGAATAGTCCTGCTACTGTATATAATAGAGCTGTATTATCTTGCATCTTTAAGTGGATTCTTAATAACTGTATTTGAATTATGCCATAAGTAATGCAGCAGATAGCATTTAAGCATGACTGCTGTAGAAAGCTGCACCATTACTAAGCCATTCCCATGGCAAAATAGCCCTAGACTTATTGGTTGCAAAATATATCTTGGTTGTGTTGAGAAACAGTCTGAGAAATCAATGCCAAATACATTTTGCCTGGGGCACATAATCACTGGAAAAACCCAACTGCTGCCAGCAGAAAGCAGAGAAGGCCATGGGTCAGGGGCTGAGCCCTGCAGAGAGCCTGCAGAGAGTGGGGCATCAGCTGGCAAGTGGGAAAAGCAGGTGCTGGGAGCAGGTTGGAGGCCATGTACCACCCTAGGGCTTGAGGTTTGGCTGTCACAGCCCTGGCCTGCTCTCCTCCTGCCTGCCTGGGGCAGCTGCTGCTTGCTCCATCTCCCTGTGCTCCCATCCCTTCCTTGGTCTCCATAGCTCCTACCCTGGAGAGGTGCTGCTGCTGGAGAACAAGGAAATCGAGAAATAGTCCAAACCTATGTCTCACAAATGCCCATAGAGAGCAGCAGCAGGTTTTTGAGGTTTATTTAGCACTTGTCTGCATCTCCAAATGCTGTCTGCATTGCTTGAAGCAGTGCATTCTCCTGCATTTAGGATGCAAGGGCCCAGCAGACACTACAGGTAAATACAACCCTACCTCCCTGGGGCCTTTCTGAGCCCCAGAGTTCTCTGTCACCAACATGGTGTCCCTAGCCCTCTGTCTCTTTCCAAGCTGTGGAGACAGGGAGTGCCAGCAACCACCTAACGCACGATCTTTAAAGATAAGATAGGGACCTTTCAAATGCCATCTTGAGGCAAAAATCTGTTTGCTTTTCTTGGTTTGGGGGATTACAGTTAACTAAAAAAGCTGTAAAACAGTACTTTTATTCAAAAGTTCCCTTTTTTCCCTCTTTTTTTTTTTTCCTTCCCATACAATTCCTGGTGCAGTGACATGCTGCACACTACTGTGTGTGTCACAGCTTGAGAGCCCAAGCATTTGCTTTCAAGACTTGTTTGTTAATGTGAAAAAACATTATCAATAAGTTAATTACACTGTCAAGTAATGATACTTGTGTAAGTACTCGGTACGTGGTAGCGGTTATTTTTAATATGAGGAAAAAGATTAAAGAAAATAAAAGTATCCTTCTGCTGTTTGTCCTGAAATCAGGCTTTGCTAGGACACAGCGTGTTGTCTTAGCAAGGTATCTTTTCTCTCCAGTTTCACAGGAGAAGAGAGAAAGTGATTCTTGCCTACAGAGGGCAGTTACCCCTACTGCACAGCAAGGGAACTCAAAAGTGAAAGAGAACTGCTGAGATTTTGTACTCCTTTAAAATTTCACATTTTCCCCAAGGCTTTTCCAGCTCAATGCACAGACTTCTCTGCTTTATACTACCAAGAATGAGTCCTCTTAACTTGACAGTCCTTTCACACACTTCTCTCTTCAGTGTTTGCAGCTTATCTTGTCTACCCATACTTTGCAACTGTTTAGTGGCAAGACGTCATGAGGGAAGACCTTATGGGATAAATTGTACTGGCTGCAATTTGTTCATTACACACCTGGTCCAAGAGTATTGATTTCAGTAGGCTTTCAATCAGATCCCTTCTACTGCAGCATGAGTGCATGCAAAGCTTGTCTCTCTCTTCCTCTTTCTGAGACTTCTGACTTTAGCAGGATATGTCTGTATAAATTAGATTTTTCCTGATTCTACTGATTTTCTCTCTTGCTTATATTATTTATTTTAAACCTTATAAATAATTTCAATTTTTTTTGATAATTAATGCAATTTTTATGTTCAGACCAGTTACATTTTTCGTCAGAGCTTTTTCTTGTGTATCCTTTTTCTTTCTAGCCCTTGCAGTGATATTCTTAAATAAAATATGTGACATCTGTTTTCTGAATCCACTATTTTGCTCTCAGCCTCCTGCAGCTTCTCAGATCACTGAACTATTGTGGCTGCCCCTTTCCAAGAGCAGAGACTTAATTTTAAAAATAGGCTCAGTAACTTCTGTTTTAGATATTTACATATGACATGCAAATTGGTATTGAGCTGACTCATTTTACTTCTGTCATACATAACATTCACACTTGCATATCCAATATATCAGCTTCTCTTTCTGCATTATTAACACTGCACGTTGTAAAATTTAATTAAAGGTAACTTAATAACTTCTGGGATATAATGGAAGTTGAATCAAAGGGATTTCTTGCCATCTGAGCTCAGTTTTTCTGAATTTAGTGTTTTTTCAATTACAGGAGTTTCTTCCCATCTAGAACAGAGCATTCAGTGTTAGCAGTACCTGTACTAGCTATGGAAAGGAAACAGCTGCCCTCACCTTAGACCTCATCAGGCCCTTGGTGTTGGACAGCATGTCACTGCCCAGGGCACCTGCACTGAGATTGCTTGGACCCTCAGTTCACAGGGGTTTAAATCCATCTCCGAGTCTCTTCATGCTGTGTATTCTGCTCACGTTTGGAAGCATTTCACTTCCCCAAAGAGGTTACCTTATATTATTTTGTGGGAATTTGGTAACCAAATCCCAAGATTGTTGCAAATTAAGAGTCACAAAAGCAATAAGGGCTGCGCTGAACCTATTGAATTTTACTATTCGTTTCCAAAGGTTAAAGAGTTAGAACCTTATTCATATTATTGTGACATGGTGTCATCTAAACAAATGAGACAAATGAGAGCAGCATGTTTTAAGAAATAGAAGTACTTGAAAGATCATGTTTTGCATTATAAGGACAGCCTGGTAAGAATTGTTAATGTAAGCTCAGACAAATTATGGAAAATTGAACCTGATATGATGGTCCTTCCCACATTCCTGAGTTAGGCAAATCCTTATCCCTGTCTGTTTAATGCAACCCAGCCCACCACTGTCCAGTAAATAGATGTGTTCTTCTCTTTCTTCTCTCTAGGTGATGTTTACAGAAGAGGATGTCAAGTTCTACTTAGCTGAGCTGGCCTTAGCGTTGGACCACCTCCATGGTCTTGGAATTATTTACAGGGATCTAAAACCAGAAAAGTAAGTTAATGAGAAAGAGCGAACCGAAAAGTAAATATATGAACTTTCAGGTCATTTCTGCTCCTTGAGAGGAGCTCTGCCTTGCTTCTTGTATGTAAGACTCTACATATGAAACCTTCACCATCAGAGGTAGGGTCTTCTTATCATATTATTTCAGCCTGGGGCCAAATACTTTAACTATACACCAGTAGGAGGTGGCCTCTGTGAGCATGGCCTTCAGTTTAGTGAATGATCTAAGCGCAGGATTCAGATCTCTGTGCTTTTGACTTCAGTAGCATTGTCCTCCATTTGCAGCATTTAATCTGCTGCTCCTTTCTGATCTGTAATCTTTACACCCCTCAATGTGGTATAAACTTCTCAAAGCAACTCCACTTCCAGCTCATATGAAATATATTGGGGCACTGTTCAGTTTTATTGCAGCCGTTGTTTAAAGGAAAAGAGCATGTCTGAAAACTAGTGTGCATATTAGCTCCTGAGAGACGTGATAATCAGGTTCTTAAAAACACTTTTATTAATGATCCAAAGTATATCCCCCAAAATTATTCTTGCTTATACTTGAAGCTATATTCTATTCCTAATATGATGCTATGGAGATTTTTCCTTTTTTAATTTCTTTGCAGTACATCAGTAGACCAAACAACACCCCCAGTGCTATCACTGGGAGTGATGTTTTCATTCCATGCCACTTGCCTGGTGCTTTGCCTACATCTCCTATGCCAGCTCCAATTAAACAGGCTGCAATGTTTCAAAGTTACCAGTCTTTTTAATGTAATGATCACCATCATTTAAAAAGGATGACCACTGAGAGCAGTCTGTTTGGATGTTGTTTACACTTTCAAATTATAACAACAGAGCAACCTTTTCCTTCTGTGACATGAAGTTCAAAAATATGCAGCTTGTTCTTTAAAATGAAGTGTTCTTGCTTTCATATTATGGATAAGAGACCAAGAGTAATGGCAGGTGGACTTCATAGGTGAGAGGTTGAAGGGGAGGACACTATTTATCTACAACACAGCACTGTGTGATTAAACTTTATATTTAATTTTATGTGTTGGTTACAACAGTAATAGTAGTAGTATTGTATGAATTCATACAGTTGTACGTTATGAGAGCTCTCAGTCCTTTGGGCTAGACACCCTTTTGCAGGTGACTAAAATTTCCAGTCTTGCCCATCCATGCAATCAAAACTGAAAAACGAAGTCTCTGTCAAATACAAGAAGTCATTCTCCAAGTTAAATCTCTGGAGGGATGAAGGCTTGTCACATAACATGAAATGTAGGTAAACAGCAATCACACCATTGCTGCCACTGCCACGTGCTGTTGCATCATCTGCCAGCAGCTCTTCAGTTTCAACTTCATTCTGAATTGCTATTTTATTCACTCAGCATCAGCAAACGTGCACATTATAGAATAACTCCAATTACAGCTTTTCAGTTTTAAACTTTATTTCTAATGAGTACTAGCATGAATCACACACTACTCTTCTTCCTGGTGTTAGTTGAAGATGTTTTTCAAACTAATACATGATAAATGAAGTTGCTGTTAGAAAGTATCCAAATATGAGTCTGTATATTCAAATATAAGTCACAGTGCTGTTACCTTTATAGACATGTGCCATAATTCTTTTGCTTTGGGAGAAGTTAGAAACCAAGGAGAAAATTAAGTGCATGTCAAAACTATTCACTGTATTTGAGATACCAAGAACCTGGTTTTTCAGAGTTCTCAGTATTATGTGTCACTTTGCATATCAAAGCACATCTCTCACTGACTTCAGTTGCAAGTCAGAGCACTTAAAATTTCTGCAAACCAAACTGCAGTGTCTCAAATCAGAGATCAGTGAATTGAGAAATTAAAGCTCACCTAAGAAAGGAAGGTGTCACTGATTTGCCATTGTCACAGAGAAACATGTAGAAAAGACAAAGATGGAGCCAAATTACCTGTGCATTGTCATCTGACCTGAGACCAGCCAGCCATACCCTTCACTGTACCACTCTGCTAAAATCCCGAGTATTACCTGTTCAGCCAACTGAGGCAAGAGTTCTCTGGAAGAGAAGAACAAGTATTATTGTGTAATTAAAGACCTTTAAACAGGTAGATCACTGTGTAAAATTAAGGTGTCACCCCTCATTCCAGTATTCCTTGACTTCTGAATGTATGGTTTGTCGTCTTCAGTGTATAGTTAAATAGATACCGGTGATACAGCTGAATCTGGATACAGTTATCATAGTATAAAATTACTTTACATGGATGTAACTACTGTTGTACAGGAAAGGAGATCACCCAGACTGGTATAACTCAAGTTCATACCTGGGGATAAATAAAAGCATCTTTTTGATTAAAAACCATATCCTTTAAAAATAGCTATATAAAAGTGCAAAGTGTATGTGTAGACATGCCTAGGACAGCAGAGCATGACAGCCTGTGATTTCACCAGAACTTTAGGTGTAGAGTAAAAAAAACAGGTACAGCAGAAAAAATTCATTCTGAAGGGAAAAAAATCAATATACTTTTAAATTACATCTGGGAAATGATAGCTCTATAAATAAGGTGATAAAAGAAAATTAGTACCATCCCAGGATGTTTTTATCCTCCCCTTGCCCTTGGGTAGGGTCAAATATATGAAGGTGTGTTGCTAACCTATGCTTAATATAGCTGGTGAAGGCTCCATGATCTCCACAGAAGGCCTCTAGGTAGTGTTTCACCAGTTGTATATCTAGAAAGTTGATCCCAATAGCTAATTTGAAATTTCCCACAGTAGCAGGCCATTGCTCCTTAGCCTGTCCTCTGAGACTTCTTAGCCAGCTTGTTCTACTCTCAGCAGCAGCCTTGGGTGATTGCAAGCACATCCTTGTCCTCAGACCCTCTTTTGTACCCTAAACAATCGAACTATTGAACTCTTCTTCACCAGTCAGTCTTTCTAGGCATCTGGTGATTCCTCCCCTTTGGTTTCTCTTGATCCATATCTCCTTTGAAGTGAAACATACAGAATTACACCCACATCTTGTGGAGAAACATTACCAGTCAGATTAGAGAACAAGGTTTACTCTCTCAGATTTGCAGAACTGGAGATAAATTAATTCATAATTTTCCAATTTTTTCTCTCTCGCACTTTGTTAAAAGATAGGCACTGCATTTGACCTTTCACTGTTCTGTGCTTTTGCTGTCCTCCAGAAGCTCCCAAAAGTAACCGCTAATAGGTTTGAGATTGCTTTAGTCAGCTCTATAACTATCCTAAAATGAAACTCATCAGAATTGCTTATGTCAAAGAAGACTAGTTAGAAAGTAGCACTCTTCAGACCACTTGAAAGCATCCTCAGTACATTAAAATTTAAGGTTCGACTTTTTTTTTAAGATTCCCTGAGCAAAAATCCATATTAACAATTCAGAGCTATGAATTCATTTTAAGTGCAACTAGAATATATACTCTGGGAGTTGTTATAAAGTTAGCTTTACTTACTTCAAGAAGGCAAGAAATCAAGTTTTCTGCTTAAAGTCTTGTTTAGAACAAGCAGATGCTTCTCCCCTTAAATTGTTGCCGCCAAATTCTTCTCCTTGAGTTATCTTACTGATTTCAGTGGCATCCCTTGTTGAACAAGGTACTGTTCAGTCACGCTGAAACCTGTTGAGTTACTTAAATGGGCAGGCATGTTTCTGTTTAAGAACTGCAGGATCAAGCTATTACTTATGATAAATATACAAAACTAGAAAAATGGGAACTTATTATAAAGTAGTGTATGTTGCATATGTTATTTCTTATGCTGTGGTTTGAAGGTATGAGTAACTTAGAAGTAACTCTACCTTCTGAGAATGCACAGACTTTTTTATTTATTTTTACCTTTTCTATCTCCAGGTACCCAGACACACCTTGACACAGTTCTGTCATAGGCGCTTTGATTAACAAGGAGTGGTTTACATTGTAATGCTCTCAGCTGCTCGTACAAGGGACTGCTCATATAACTGCTCGTAAAGCAACTCTTGAATTGTTGAACTATATTCTAAATAAACAAACCATCGCTGCTTAATGCAGCATGTTTCAAACTGTGGCAATTCCTTCATGAATGTAGCTACCTAGTGTAGAGAGGGAACATCTGAGAATCAGTAAAGAATAAAGACTTTTAGTGGAAAATAACCATCATCTTCCATCAAAGTAAGCCGTCCCTTTTTTGGGACTTCATGATGTCAAAGAAGCTACAGCAGAGATTAGTTTGTCGTAAGACTGTATAGCATGGTGAAATAGTATGGGGTCATGCAAACACTGAAATGTCATGAAAGGTGGACAGTTTGTGAGAAATTTTATCTCTTTGGGAGATACTTGAATACTTCACTCTGTCTGGTACTTTGATAACAAAGCCTGCAATCAAATTAAGCACGTTATGTAGTTTCAGGTTTTCTTTCCAACCTGAAATTTTGATTACCTTTTCTGAAAAACATAAAGTGTGGGTTCAATTTTCTGCACAACTGACTTTTCTTGGAAAGAAACTGAAATCGTTAAAAAAAAGGCAAAAACAAAACCAAAAAAGCCCAAAACAACAACAACAACCACCACCACCACCACCACAAAAAAAAACCCAAACAAACAAAAACCCCCCACCAGAACACAAAGTTCCAGCTTTAATAGATTTGGCAGAACTTCACAATGATTTGGGTATCTTGGAGTTCAAAGTGAAGCCTAAAAATTATGACTCAAAATTAAAAATAAAGAGAGAGAAATAGAAGGGAGTTGCTATGTCCTTGATTTAAGAGTCCCTTTAAAATGGTCTCAACTCATAACAAATGCTCTTTAATCCTGTGCTAAAGTTGCAGAAAAAAATCTAGGAAGGTTGCAGTCCTAGCTCTACTGTAGGCTTCTCCTGTAACTTGGAGTATGTCATTCACCTGCTACTAGTTTAGCTGCCCAGCCTCTAACATAGAGATTTTCAGCCTTTATATTCTCAAGGCATGCTTTTAAACTGAGGTTGGTGAAAGCAGTTGGAATGTTTGTGAGACCATCCTGAGGCTAAATGTTGTTATTGCTTTGAAATAAAGACCAGGTTTACAATGACAGTATCCTGTAAACACACTCAAGCCTTAAACTGAGCAAATAAAATAAAATAAAAATCTTGTAATGGGATTATAGTCTAGTTAAACATTTTAAAGTAGTCTACTTCTTTTGTTTTCTTTTTAATAATTTCAGTACATTGATTTAGAAGAAAGATTTTTCTCTAGTCTGGATACTATTAACAACTTCTGATCCTTTTAACCTTTCTGCAAAATACTAGCTTATTTCAGAGTAGCTGATCCTGCAAACCATAGCTACTGTAATTGTGATTGTCACAATAGATTTTCTACTATTGATAATGTGGGACAAAAAGAAACTGTAAAGTGATAAAGATGAAAAGAGAAGACAGAAAGTATGATCAGACAATAAGTTTGCTTCTACAGTCAAAGGAAAACCATTTGCTGTAATTCAGATGCTTAGAAGCAGCTACATTGTTCTTTGCTTCTTAATGTCACTCAAAGTTAATTCAGTGCAACAGTTATCTTTTTCTCACTGTTAGCCTATTTTCTTTTTACATCAAATGTAATTTTCAGTTCACAACCATAGCACCATGTGTGTTACCAAATTTCAAATGTGGAAACACCTGGCTGTCCCAAGGGTGCTGCCAGGGGCCATGAGGAAGCTGTAGGCAACCGAGGGCTCTGTGTATGGATGATGAGGGAACATGAGACAGGGGAGGGAACTAAGGATCAAGTTCTAGGGCATATAGGATAAATATCCCTAGGAAACCTGGATCCATTAATTTTGCTGCTCATGCACATCTTCAGTGTGAAGAAGTCTGTTGGTTGCTTCTGGCTCATTTAACCTAAGACAGTATTACCAGTCTGATAGCTGTGTTGGTATGGCCCCCATCCTTTCAATAAAGGCAAGATATGAGCCCTCTAATGAGCATTCATAAAATCTACGTTTATGGGGAAAATCCCACAACCTTTGAATTGCATTGTTATTTACAGGGGCTTCCTGGGTGTAAGGCAAAATTTTGGGTGATTTCTGTGAGCTGTACTCCCTTTTGCTGTTTTTCCAGAGCCAGATCTTTGGATTTCATACATTCACTCTCAATTCCACACTGGCAGTTGTTTTATTCTGCTCTCTTCTGAAGCAAAAGCCTTTTGTTTAGGGACTGCAGTCACAAAAACACATTTAAACATGCCTGATTAAGGCTAGTACTTAAAAATTATACCTTTTCAAGAAAACTAGGGAGAAAGGTTAGAGGTAGAGATACTTTTATTGAGAAGAAAAAGCTTTAATTATTGAGCACATAGTAGTGACTCAGTGGCTGGCATTTGTTTGATGAATTGCACAATAATAGTCTGTTCTAAAGACATGAAAAAATGACAGATCATCTCTTTTCAATTATGTTTCAGTATAGAGACAACCTTTCACAAAGTATAGTCCAGTGTGTTTGTTACACTTCTGTCTTATTTTTCTTCCTGATTAAAGTGACTCTCTAAGTGGAATATAAAAATAGCTGACACTTTGCTAGACCATTTTGAAAAGAAAAATATACTAAATCTAACTAGAACTGAAGAAACATCACCCTCATTACTGTGTCAGCATTTATAGGCAGAAAAGTTACCAAAAATCATTATTTTTCAGTTTCATTGTTCCTTCTTGTTTCCACAAAATCTAGCAATGGTTTTTGTGAACTTCAGTCTTTTTTCTCACAGAAATATTGGAGTGCCTTTGTGAGAATAAAACATGCTGGCAGGTGGCAAATGTGAGAACACTTGAACTTGGCTTCCAGGCTGAATTTTCATTTATGCTTCCGGACAGAATAAATTAGCAGGGGCTGAGATCCATGCAGTTAGGCTGTGACTAGTCATTATACTCTACAATCACTTTTATTGCATCAGCATGAACGTATCTACATTTGGAGTTAATTTTAGGTCCAAGCCCTGATTATTTGTATGCTTGCCTTTCTCATTATGAGAAGAGCAGAAAACCTGTAGCTCCTTCTCCTGCTGGAAGCAGATCCTCTGCAGTTGTTGGCTTTTGAACAGCCTGTTCTTTCTGAGCTCAGTTTGCGTGCCCACCCTGAGCATCCTATAGAGTAAGGAGGAGGCTCCCTGTGCAACTGCTACAGGCCATGGGTGCTTCAGACTTTTGAGGATTGTTTTTCTTTCTGGAGGCATATAATCCACTGGGGGATTGTTTACACATGGATTTGAGTCTTGCCTATCTACTTAACTGTCTTAGACATATTTTACTCATGTTTGTTAACTGCACTCTGCAGCTACCTAATGAATTTATATTTGCTTTTTTACTTTACAGCATTCTTCTAGATGAAGAGGGCCACATTAAGATAACAGGTAATAATTGAAGAATTAAAAACTTCATGTCTACAAGCTGGTTTGTTTGGTTGGGTTTTTTTCTGCAGTGTATTCCATGCATCTTGATCTTTGCATGGAAAGACTTTGCTTACAAAAACTCAGAAACCAGAAGAGTTTAAGTGTTGGGGTTCTCTTCTCTAGTAATTCATGAAGCATCCGTGCTACACAGCAGATGGTTAACATAGCGTTTTCTTGGTAAAATTGTACTCTTTACTGAGTAGGCTTGGATGCCTACCACCATGGATGGAAGGGTGCTTCCAGAATGGTTTCTTATCCATATTAAATTCTCTGAAATATCACTATGCAAGGGACACCTGGGAAGACATCTCTCTGCCACCCTGAAGGTGCTGTCTGGCCATCCTTTTCCCTGTTGTCCATCTGGGATTGTTATTCCTAATACCTTAGTTATCTGAGCAAGAATCCTTACCAGCATTGTCTTCATCAAACCTGTACTATGCATTGCTGTCTATTTAAACTCTCTCTTCTGCTTTGAGCCAGAACTTCATTCTGAATAGAGAAAATGATAACATGTGCTTTCAGGTATTAACAAATGCCAACCAGGCACTCTGCGTAGGAAAGGCTTCAGCACAGACTTGCCTGTGGCCTTCCTGCATGCAGATAGAAGAGTCCTTCATTGGTTGGTGGGTGTATATGGTTTGAACAGTTTAAGTGACAAAAAATGTAAATAATATCTGACAAGTCTTTTTTTTGTTTCAATTTATTTAGATTTTGGTCTGAGTAAAGAAGCCATCGACCATGACAAGAGAGCATATTCATTCTGTGGGACAATAGAGTACATGGCCCCAGAGGTGGTCAACCGCCGGGGACACACGCAGAGTGCTGACTGGTGGTCTTTCGGTGTGCTCATGGTAATGGAAAACTTGTGTGTGTTTGTTGGAGGGGTGGCTGTAGGAGAGATCAGATCCCTGATTGATCCCTGATTGCTTTCAGCAATTAAGAGTTGATAGGAAAGTAGATGTGTAATGAGTGCTTGATCATTTTCATTGCATCAGCGATGGGGAACCAGCTGCTTGTAGCAGTATACAAGGTACCATTTGGCCCCAGATTCTCTCTCATCCTTCTCACAGTCCTTTGCTGTCTCAGTTAGTTACCATGAGCCGTATCTCCGTTCCACAGAAACAGGGCAAAGCAAGCTCAGAAGAGCTCAAACATTTCAGAAGAAACGTCTGCGTAGCTACTAATGTGGCTCCTGTTAGAAAACAATGCCTTAAGCAGCAATTTATAGAGGTTAGGGGTATCCTCTTAGAGAAGCTCAAAAGATTACTCTTTCTTTCTGCAAAATACAGATTTAAAAGGACATATTTTAGAGGGCACTCTGAATGTTTCACAGGACCTCAGTGGTTCTTTTACCATTCCTCTATCTTCTTCACATTAACATTGCTTATTCTTGTTCCACTAATGAGAATCAGGTGGGTTTTGGACTATCTGGGAGTGAATTTCTTGTCAGTCTTATTAGCTGGTGTGAGACTGTCACTCCAGAACCTCTCTCTTCTCCTGGTAGGAAAAGAAATCAAATATATACATGCACCATATCATCCTCCTTTCTTCTCCTGTACATTTTTCTCTGTCTTGATTGTGACTACTTTGGGACGTTTGCTTTGTCCCGAGTGAATGCTGAAGCTGGTTTTAAACTGACATATGTGAAACAGTTTTAAAATTACTTCTTTTCATGGGATGGTATTACCAGAAAGACACAAATCTATCAGTTGACACAGAGTTAGGAATTCATCTTTTTCTTACATGTCTTTGCATTGCATTAACTATTGAAAAGGAAATTCTAATTGTAACTGCTCAGCAGTGGTAGTCTGTGACTGAGGAATATCTGACACAGAGGGCAAGAAGGCTCTTTCCCCAACATTATATGAAAGTAACAATTTTTCCTCACTGTTGCTTAACTTTTAAGAGTCCTGCAAGCTACTCTGGTAGTTTAAATGGAATCAGTATTTGAAACTGTGCTAATTCTTTTTTATACATAGAAATCAATGGAAAGTCAGTTAAAACAGAACATTAATTTACCAAAAATCACCCATGCTAGATTAATCTGATATTTTCCTTTATGAGATAGCCATCTTTTTCTAAACAAAGTAAATAAAGTGGATCTCAGGTGTCTGCATTATAATAAAGTATTTGATACAGTGTTGCAGAGGGAATTAATTAATTGAAGATGCTTATTAGTCAAATAATGGTCCAAAGATGGTATAGTACCTATACCATTAATGCATCACAGGGAAGAACACTACAGAGAGAAATAAGCTATTTAAGCAAGAGAGTAATGTTTCCCAAAGAGAAGACATGGATAAAACTCACTATGAAATATAGTTAGCCTGGAATATAGAAGAAAGCTCCCCACTGCTTGAGAAGTGAGGCCCTGAAAAACACTTCCCAAAAAGAGCTTTGCAAGAGGTATCTGATAACTGTAGTGGAGCTGCTTGGCTTATGAGAAGGACCCAATAACATCCTTCTGAGTGCTGCAGTATTTGACACTAGAATACAGCATCAGGGATGTTTTTGACAGAGGTATTGAACCCTCCTCACGCCAGCCACCTAAAATTAGGTCTTCGGGTGCTGACCTTCTCCCTCGTGCACCCTTCCAGCCTCTTCAGTCCATGGTGCCATTGCTGCTGAGGAAGACGAAGGGACAATCAAGGAGAAGTTGTTTCGTGACACTGTGATTTTTTTTTTAAAAACTATGGAGTTGGTTTTTTTTAACACTGTGGGTTTTTTGAAGCCGTTATTCCTAGCATCATTTTATCAAGCACAGTGCTAGTCCTTGACCATTATTGCTCTCACGGTGGCATGTTCAGATAATGAAAGTGATGCTGCTCTCTCCTGCAGACTGCAGGGCTACCACTAACAGCCACTGACAACAATGTAACACAGCGCAGTGTTGCAGCTGTGGCTCACGTTACACCTCACCCTGGTTGTCATTATCACTGCTCCCCTGAAGAACCAGGGCAGAAGCATAAATTAATGCAGCCACCTGCTCTTCTAATACAGCTCCATTTCCTGTGGTATGGAAGCTATTTGAGGTAGCTATATATTACACTATAGCCCACAATCCATAGAGTATGTTTAGATGTTGTTTACTCTAACCAGACAACTGGTGTCACCAAAGGAAGTAAGGATAGAAAGCAATGTGAAAACTAGTGAAAATTTGGTGTGGGAAGGGCCTACATCACTGATTTAGCTGGTTGACAGCAGTTAATCTAAGTAAATAATGTAATTTATTACCTGAATTTTGAAGGAGGAGAACATCCTTATCTTCTTTGGCCACAAGTCCAATTGTGAATGCTCAGCACTTCTGAACCACATATGTTTATAGAGGAAAATCAATAGGTTATGTCTCATATAATAAATATATCCCAATCCTTAATTTTTTTTAATTCTACATTTAGTTTTGGAGGATTGCTATGCATTCTCACTGTCTTATCTTCAGCTAAAAAGACATATTTGGTGCATAGGTTATTTTTCTTTTAACTGCTAATGAACTTGGCTCCTTCCCACCTGCTTTTTACCAGGGTTTCTTTTTTAATTTCCTTCATTTCTGTTTTCATCCCCTCCCCCAGGGGCCTGAAGTATTAGAATTAGAAAAGATAAGAATCCATATAAAAGGAGATGAGCTAAAAGGAGTAAAATAATTTTAACTGTAAGCTGATGCTTTAAGCCTTTGACTGCTACCAGACATCTCAGAGAAAAATAGCTTTAATCAGTTCAGTCTTTTTACCTTTTTAACAATTAACTGTTTTGGGGCAGAAAAAGGACAATTCCATAAACTAAAAGTACAGGAGGATTTTCTGGTGCTGTCTTTAGCTCTGCTCATCTCTCCTTCTTTTCCTTGCTCAGTCACTTGTATGTTCTGTTAGGGAAGCTGTTTTCCTGCCAGTCTGAAAAACTAAAGAGAATGACATGACATCCAAATGATTTAGTAGCATTTCTCTTTAAGTAATTTGCAGAATGATGTGAAATATACAAAGAAAATATACCAGTTGGTGGCATATGCACAGACTGAAAGGAAGTGAATGTGACAGTGTAATTTTCATACATAATTAATGCAATTTTCATTCATAATTTTCACTCCCAAAGAGGGAACATATGAGGCAGATAATGAGTGACACAATGGCCTGTAACCTAGCCAGAAGAGCAATGAAACAGTCTCTTGTCTGTTTTATTCTGTGAAAAGGGATTAATGCTACAATATGAAGAGTCAGGTTGTGCTAACCGCTCCTTGCCAAGGTGCAATGTCCAGGGCACAGGACAGAATCAAACTGAGTGATCCTTGAAGGCAACATTAAATGTGGCATGTTGTGATTATTAATATCAAAACAAACTTACCTGAAAAAGTCTGGTCCCGTCGTACTAATTAATTATTAATTATGTTATTAATTATTACTCAGTGTGAGTTTTAGTATCAGCAACATTTACCACCAGCTAAGTCTTTGACCCAGGTCACAAAACCCAAACTGTTATCTGTTCTGTTCCTTTCCTGTTCAGTTTGTTTCAGTTGTTTTATGGTAGCTTAGTATGTGTCAATGGGTATAATCAGACAAATCTTGAAATTCACCCTTTCTGAGCATTCCAGTTGACAGTACCTGCCTCTCATTTAGTATGTGATGATGACTGCTGGTATCCAATTAAAAGTTTGTACTGGTGAATTTATTTGGTTTATCATAACTGAACAGATTTTGTCTTCTGCCTTCCTGCATCTTGTTCATTGCATTGGAGATTTTGGATAGGACGTATTCTACAAAAGCTTTACATCAAGAGATCTGCATTAACAAGCAACTGACTTAAATTGTTAAAAAGTTGTATATATGACTAATACCTTTTCAGCTGCGCTGCAAGAGCCATCTCTGAAGCCCAGATAAACTGGTCTGTGTAATATAGCATGCACAAGTCTCTTGGAAGGCTGCTTAAAGCAGAGGTTTTATAGCTCATCATACCAGCCAATTTACAAGACCACAGACTTCATGAAAGTTGTATCTGTTTCAGTTCAGGAAAAATCAGTGTACACCTTTGAGAGTCATATGAGCAGAGAGTAGAATATAACTAGAGAAAGAAGAGGGGTAGTCAGTTGGCAGTCTCAAATAAAAAGTTGTGTTTATGTTTGTCAGCAATGTA
Organism: Mesitornis unicolor; assembly: GCF_000695765.1. Lineage (NCBI taxonomy): Eukaryota > Metazoa > Chordata > Aves > Mesitornithiformes > Mesitornithidae > Mesitornis > Mesitornis unicolor. The sequence goes on along the minus strand of NW_010187668.1, from coordinate 71,834 downwards.
GCGAATGTGTAAGTAATGAAGTCTTCACAAGAAAATATTCTTTTGGTATCCAGGCAAAGTAGTCAGTTCTGTAGTAATTTTGTAATAACTGTACTGCGGATTGGAAAAATCAATATGAAACATCAAAGCAATATGATCTTCTTTTACGGAAACCCATCATAGCACTTGTTTTATTCTCAGTGTGAGGGATAGTCTTCATGAACAGTATTTTGAATGTTCATGCTAGCTGCTATGAGAAGGTATTCAAACCCTTTGCACCTTTGCAAACACTAACTTGTTATGTGTCACACCTTACTAATAATGAAAAATACTTAATGCATTTTACAGATGGCAAAACTGAGTGGTTGACAGGCTACCAGCTACCTGGAAAATGACTGGAAGTGTTGAAAAGGGAACCCAGCTGTCCTGACAAGACTGTCTCTGCTTTTCTAAACTGAGTGGTATCAAGTTTCCTTGTGACCCTGAATTTCATCCTAGGCTCACAGTACTTTAGCAGACTTAGGCTGGAGTAATTTGCTCAATCTGCTCTCCTTCTATCTGCTAGGAAGATTCATGTGGCAATTACTCCAGGCTGTGGATTTTTTCTTGTTCATTATCTTCCTCAGTGACCTACCAGGGACTCTTCTTGAATCCATTCCCTCAGACAATGTGTCCCTCTTTCCCAAGGACTTCTCACATGCCTAACTTCTGAGGTCTCCAGGGCTGGTATTTTGCCTACTGAATCTGGCAATTGCCCTGAAAACTAGAGAAAGGAAGCACTGAATAGTACATGGAGACCTAAGCAGGGACTGAATTATGTGACTAGAGGGGCCTCTTCCCATCAGGCTTTAATTCTGTGGTTCTCTTAATAGGCAGCTGACTGGAACAGGGAATATTTGCCTTTCTTGCTGAATATAGGCACAGAAAGGAAGTCAAGTTTGGAGGGAGGCAAAGCATTCCGAAGTACTGGCTAACAGTATGTGGCCCTCCAAAATACCCAAGAAGCAGATCGTTGGGAGACAAGAAGCAAACAGATGTTTTATACAAATGAGGAAGTGAGGAGAGTGAAAACTGAGTCTCCTGGGAAAACTACAGAGTCTGCATTAGTAGCCAAAACTGCTACAGAGTTTCTTCACACCTAGGCTCAGCTCCTTGTCAGCCTGCTGTGACCCATACAACTCCATATTTTTGTGAAAAAATGTTAGCAGCAAGTGCTTACTTCTGTTTGCATGTTTAAGTTTAGCAAGATTCTGGATTTTTTGAAAAAATAAGGAGGAAAACAGGTTGCTGTATGCTGAAGTGGTAGCTTTAACTGATGAGATGAATGATTTCTCTTTTTTCAGTCTTATTTCATTTTTAACCTTCAACAAATGTAATTAGGACTGCAATTGAGAAACCAGTGCTTTTTCCCCACTGCTGCTCAGTTGTTTCATTGAAATAAAAATCTCTAGTACATTTAACTGATTGTAGCTGCCTTTCACTTTAAATATTTATGTTAAGAGCATTTCTTCTGAATCTGAATGAATCTCAACATTAGACCTGTGTAATTGGAGACATGTGGTAACAAAGTGGTAGCCATTAGTGCAGCGCAGTAAATATTCCCTGCAGTCTCCAGGACAGTCATTTCCCCTGCTCCCTTCCACAACTTAAATTTCTTTTTTCCTTCCTTCCTACCCCCTTGGACATTGCATCTGAATTTCCTGACTTCGGGTTTCTTGGCCCCTTGCACCCATGGTGATCTTGTGGTTGGTGGGAGCTACACTCGTCTTCTCCTCACATAGACACTGACCAAGCAGTTGCGTATGTTTGCATCATCTGGATCAGCAGTGTCAAACCCATTTCTGCCAAAATAAATGAGCTGTAGCAGTCATTGTTAGTGCTGTTAAATTAGTTTTATTAAAATAACACAGGAACATGAGCAAGTGTAAGTGAACAGTAGGTACTTAGCCTGAATGTAAACCCTATAGAAATTGTGAGGAGGATTTAGTACAACACATACCACTTCTGCTGCTGCTCTGGGAAGCAATGTTCTCTGCCCCTTATATCCCAGTATATCTCAAAACTTTTATCAGGACTAAGGCTCTAGTAGGTCAGAATTACTTTGAAAATGAAGACTGAGCTCCAGTGTCATTTAAGCAGTTTTAAAAATTGTCCCCCATCGTGTTTCTCTCTAGAAGAGAAGCTGCTTTCCTCCATTTCTACGAGGCAGCTCTTCTCTTGACTCTCCTAGACCAAGCATGAGTTAACACATTTGTGCTTTCCAGATCTTGTTTATATTTGTCAGCCATACACACTTTTTAAAAAGTTTTTTTCCTTGTTTCTACACTGTGTTTCATTGCCTAGAGGTAATTTGATACTAATGCGGATTAATCCTTCAGTTGCCTATAATTAATTAGTTATCTGACTTCTAAACCTCTCCTCTGCCCTCCTCCCAAAACTAGCATAACGGTTTCATGGTTACAGTTTTCTTATGTTTTCTTTTATTTTTCTTATGTTATGGCTATATTTACCCTGGGAAAAGAAGAGAGTCAGACTGTGAGGCAGTTTGACATAGGTTTTGGTGATGAAATGATCATTTTTTGCACAAATGTGCTTCCTGAGAGCAGTGAAGGTACTTGGGTGATAAGGTACAAAAACTACATAAGGGTTGCGGAATATGTCCTGCCTTAACAGGTATTTAACCATATTAATGAATATTAATTAGTAGATACTTATTATAGTAGAAGAGATCCAAAGCCTGAATCACAGACATAGGCAAGTAATAATTCTCCTTACCCTCAATGGACATTGTCCTCCTTTGTGCCCAGGCCGAATTAAGTTTCTTGGTGTCTTTGTGTTTGGTGATGCATCATCCTCCACTCAGAGGAACCAGCTGTCACTCATAACCCCATGAAACACTGTGGCAAGAGCTAGTGTTACATGTGTTACCTAGTGTTACAAATGTGAAATTCCTGTCAAATTTACTGAAAGCGTTAATCTGTTTCAAAGGAGCTATAACTGATTGATGTTTTCATGTGTGAGTTACACAAATAATTTATGATGATTGCTGAGTTTTGCTTTGAGATTTGGGTTCAGTTAAATGTGATGCTTGCAAAATTTATCACTGAATGCAGCCAGGGGAACCAAAGGAGGAGAGGAAAAAAGCACGCTCAAATGCCCTGAGAATGTGGGGTTTGTGCATCTTTATCCTGCAAAGTATAGCGATGGAGTCTCTAAGTGTTGCAAATATACAGTTGAAAAGGTGGTTTGACTCAAGCTAAAAAGATGGGGAGTAGCATGTTGAACCCACTTTCCTTGCACCACAGTCCATGCCAAACACCTAAGAACAGCCATAGCTATTCAGCCAAACATCTCATCTCCAGCACCAGCCATAAAAGCTGTGGTGGAGGAAACAGCATATATGACACACCTTCCAAAACATTCCAAAATTTGACCCTAAGTTACAGTGTAAACAGTTTGTAACAAGACTCTTGAACAAAACAGTCATGTTGGCCCTTCATGACCTGCATAATAGAGACTTGCTGTGTCATTTTTTTCTGAAGTACAGCTTGTTGGACCATTTATTTTCTCAAGTTTTCAGTTGTGTTGGAAATGGAAGGTGAGTGTGATGTCTATCAGCCATACAAACCAGCTCAATGTTCATTTGATTTATCATTTTGTTGTTACTCCACAGTTTGAGATGCTGACAGGATCGTTACCCTTCCAAGGAAAAGACAGAAAGGAGACAATGGCACTCATTCTCAAGTGAGTACTGAAACTGCTAACTATGAGATAACTGTACCCTCCGGGTAGCCTATAGATCCTAAATATATGAAGGGTAGATAACAATAATGTGCATGACGTGTTTTTCAAAGCTATGTCAGGCATGAATTTGGTAACATGCACACAGCTCGTGCCTGCATGTGGCTCTAAAATTGCCCTCAGAATAAATTGTAGGAAGTGAATTACTGAGAGGGCCTTATAAAAGAAATGTATCTTACTTTCTGTTATAATGTTGTTATTCACACAGAAGTGGGAATGGCCACATTTCTGCCAGACAGCTTATGTTCTGTTGTTGCCAAGTTTCAAATATTTTCCTTTGCAAATTTCCCATTCATTTGATGTTAAGTGTAGACATGAGTATTTGAAGCTTAACTTTGCTCAGTATTACATTTTTCCTCTTTAGCAATGAATCACCAAGGGAAAAGTTTTCTTCTCTTTAATCAATATGTGGTTTAGTATAATTATGTTCATGAAGTTTTGTTTGTTTGTTTAAATTCCTCTTGATTCTCTAATTTATTCCAGCAAGCTAAAAAAAAAATGTAAAATTTTTGTAGGAAAATGATTTATTTAGATTGCAAAGGGTGTTATGAGATTCATTAGATCTACTCTTACACTAGTGAAGCCAGTGGTAAAACCTTCTATAAGTTCAGCAGAACAAGATCAGGTTCTCACTCTGTATCACATTATGCTTTGGTAGCCTTTGGTCTCCAAATTCATATGTCTACCTGTCTTCACTACAACAATTCCACTTTTTAAACCGCAGCGGGATGGGGAAGATTTTTGAGAAACCTATTTTCTTTTCAAGTGTTCTTTTCTTTCAGAGCCAAGCTGGGAATGCCGCAGTTCTTGAGCATAGAAGCCCAGAGCCTGCTACGAGCTCTCTTCAAAAGGAACCCTTCCAACAGATTAGGTACGTGCACGCATTTCATCGGGACATCTGTTATGTGCGCTCTGCCTTGTCAGGTGGTGACCAGTCTCTCTCAGTGCATCTTCCCTGGTCGTTATCCTCTTCATTATGCAGCATTTTGCATTCCTTCCCAGAGCGCAGTGAGCCTTGAGCGTCATTAGAGAAATCCACACAGAGCACAGGCAAACCATAGGAATCTAAAATATGGTATTAGCACATATTTTATTTTTTCAGTGAAGATGGAGAGTAAAATGCCAGCATTTATTAAGGGTTTAAGATAACTGCTGCATATGATAATCTAGGGAATTGAAAAACAGATATATTTTTAAATATGTGTAATTTGGCTGCAGTTCTGAGTTGAGGAGCAAAAAGGAGTAGAATTTGCCTTTCCCATTCTCAAATGTGTTTTGATGCTGTTTTATTCTGTTTTCTGGGAGCATTTTCACAGTTGGCTTTCTTCTTTGCTGCCCTAAATGTATTATCTCCTTTTTATTAGTGTGTTATCACCCTTCATTTATAATCTTATTTCGATTGTTATAAACTAGAATGTATTGAATCATGTATCTTATGCCATCTGTACCTTTATTTGGGAGTTTTATTAAGAAATTCATTGCATTTGGTGAGATCATGGACAATACCTGGTGCATGATTTTCATTGCAAATTTAATCTTCAGTTGTTACATGGAAAAATAAGAGCAGTCATATCAAGTAAATGATATGAAGATAGTGGCACTGTATTTTTTTATTTTAAAATGTAATCTAGTTCTGTGAAAAAAATTTGAGATTTCTTTTTTCCCCACAGCTCTCATATTCTGCATTTTGAGTGAACAAAGAAGAATTTGCTTGTAAGGAGAGAAACTTTTCCTTCGTACCACTGTTGGGTTTTTTGTGACCTTAGGAGCAGGAATTGATCTTAGGAGCACAAACTTAATCCTTCAATTCTGAAATTGTACCACAAGAAGAGAGCTGATGGGTCATATTTAAATATGTGATTGACTGTCATTGCCATCCATGGGAGTTTTGGCAGCTAATAAATGACTTGTCTTTTAGAGAATGGCATAGACTGGTTAAATATTGATACCTGTGAAAAGTGGCTTGCTGTTTTCTCTTACAACTGTTTATGTGTGTAAGATTATTTCACATGGGAGGCATAAAGTCAGAAGCAAAAAGCTAAATTAGGAAATGCCATGTTCTGAGATAGTTTTTTTAAAGAGCAAGAGGTGTAAGAGAGGTTTCTCTCTTTTTTCTCCCTTGCAGCACCCACACTCACTTCTCAAATGCTGGAGGTGGTGCTGACAAGGGTCTGTGGCACAGTGCTTTTGGTCCTCTGCATAGGAGGCACAGCATTAGCAGCCAGATAGGCAGCAGGGCACTAAATGCCTGACAGCCCCCTTCTGTCACCATCTGCCTGAGCAATGACTCCTGCAGTCTCTAATAGGCACACGTGGGTGTGCGCGCACACACACAGAACATAAGACGCTC
>NW_010187668.1:26534-65692 GCF_000695765.1 Mesitornis unicolor | reverse complement strand
ATGCTATGCTCTGTGCCTTTCACTTTTTCATGCTCTGGTAGCACTGTCCCTTGCTTCAGGTGGGGCAGCGTGTGAGCTGCTCCAGCCTTCTGCTTTACTTTGAGTACTGTAACACTCACATTTTAGGTGAATGGATGTTTTCTGCCTGGCTGCAGTAACTTATCCAAAGCCCCTACCTCATGCAGAGGTCAGACAGGGTGGCTCAGCTGTTTCCCAAAAGAGGAGAGTATGGAGCAGGCTGCCTCTCACTGTGACCAGTGAGGAGTGAGGAGAGCAGAACCTGAGAGTCCATGCTCCACACAGGGATCAAGGGACAACCTGACATCCCACAGGGCTGAGCATGAATGGGGACCTGGTCCATCAGCACATTTCTGTGGCCCCTCTCCTCCCAGAGGGACACCTGTGGAGTGAATGCCTGTTCATAGGTTTTACCTGTTGAATGGTAACTCCCATAGTTACCTGTAGAAAATATAGTGGAAAACCACATTTTCTCAGCAGGTTTCAATTGCTCTCAAACCATTTGTTTGACATTAGACAAAATTAGAGCCTTGGGATTTCTAGGTTTAATCTACATTCAGAAAAATAAGATGCTGCCACAAATAAAGAAATTTTTCCACTCCCCTGCTCTGTTCCTTTCTGCTGGTTCCTCCCTGTCTCCATCTCTTGCTTTTGTTCTGCTCAGCTCATTTTGTGGCTTCCCACAAGCTGCTATCCATCCAAAATGGGGTCCAGTAAAGTCAGTGGGAGTTTCTGGATACTAGTCCTTAAATAAAAAGCTACTCACTAAAATAAGCAAAGTTGCTTACTTTTAGCCATGACAATTCTAGCCCTCATATCGTCTCCTTTTTAATAATGGGCAAATGCTAAATATCAAGGTTTTAAACCCGAGGTTTATTGAAATACTGGAAAGGCTGGGAGAAAGGAAGAGATTATTTATAACACAAACATCCAAGGACATAAAATGTAAAAGAGTAATAGAAAAATAGGTCTTAACATTTGAGACATAACAGTGGAAAGCTTCTGAAGGCTTTCTCTGTTTTAACTGATTGAGAATCAGCATGAAGGACGATGAAAACAGACTTCTTGGTAACAAAAGAAGGAATACTAAAATGGTTGGCCTAAATTCTGTACAGAAGTCAGTAGGTAAAAACACTTCAACTTTGTGGATTTTAGCTTTTTCTGGGAAAGGAATAATAGTCTGATGTTAATAGAAAAGTAGGTTTAGACATCCTGTTTTGAAAAATCTTTGGAAAATTAATGAAGCATGCTAAAATAAATGAACTATATTACGGATCAAACACTTTTTTTCAGGCATTGTTTCAGAAGTTTGCAAATCTGGAAAGTGTATTTTGCTCCAAAGTATTTTTAACATTGGCAAGATGAAAGATGCTGAGCTTTGAACATAATTTTCTTCTGACTGACATCTTGCTTTTATGTCATTTGTTTTTGATATTTTAACAAATAGAAGTAAAGATTGATGATGTATTCTAAAATTTTTCTGTGAAACTTTGTTTTGAAGCTTTGGATTATTAATGGAAATAAGCTAATAGAGTTGAAGGGAGATGCTCAGACAAAGCAGAGAAGGAATTTGGTAATCCACTTTACCTGAGTCTATTTTTAAATCTGGTGCCTGTGCTTTAGAACAAATTTTTTCTTCTTCATTTCTTCCTTCCTTCCTTCCTGCCGCTACCTGTTCTTTTCTGAGCCTGCACACTCTGCTGTACAAATAGTCTGCACGACACTGCTTTCATAGTATTGCTCTGATAAAGTACAACAAACTTCATATTGTGGACAAGCATAATTTAAAATTTTTAAAAGAAATTAACTGAAATATCCAGGCAAACAAGGACTAAGCATCTCAGAAAGCAAATTGTACGATGAAGGTGTTCATTACATTGCTAGGAATTTAGGCAGGGGACTAATTCTTACTTGCCCTAAGGCCTGGATCTACTCAGGTAGGTAAATGAATGTTAAGAGCATTTCAGGAACTCCCTGCACTGCTGAGCAGTATCAAACCTCTGAAGTACTTATAACGGAGAAGCTTGGCCAAGAAAGTATAGAGTAGAAGTATAAGCCAGTAGATTCAGAGTAAAAGCCAAATAAATAGTTCTTATTTCCTTAATCCCATGTTCTCAGAGAATATACATTCTGCTTTGGTACATAGAAAACTTTGTTTTTCAGTTTTATAATATAATGAGTTTTAAAAAACAAGTTTCATCTTTGTTAGAGTGACTGTAACTCTTATAAACCTTAGGAAGATATTTCAAAAATTCTGGTCTACTAAAAATAATTCTGAAGCTGTGGAGGCACTAAAATTTTGTTATCTGGGAACTCTTTCTGCTCCTTTTGAATATCCATATAATCAACTTTCAAATTTAATAGGTCTTTTTCCCCTTAATATATTTCAAGATTCATTGTTCATAATGATTCAGTAATCAAAACCAATTACAAGTAAAACATTCTACTGTTACTGCTCATAGACACTTTTATTACAGGCATAAAACAGTCCTAGATAATCAAGTTCTCCTTATTAACATGAGGCTGCTTTTGTACAAATCCTTGCACTGTATAATGTGTTTAAACTGGCAATTTGATCTGAAAGCATTATTTATCTTCTCGGACCCTTAGGGGTCTGGATGGCACACAGGCATATTTGGATTGTGCTGATTATTCTTTACAGATAGGTTTGATTACTAAATTAAAATTAAAGTTTGAAAAGCAACCAGAAAGCTAGAGGAAGGTGAAAGATTTGCAGTCACATGGTGTGCCATCATACACTGCACCTCATCAGTTTTGCTAAATACCCATGAATATGCCAAGAAATGTCCATCCCCATGAAACAAGACTTTTCAGTTATGACCACTCCAGAGCTTCTCTTTTTGTCCATGAAAGCCCATCTTTTTTCCAGTACCACTTCAGATTTACACATGGTAGATGAATGGCTGAAGCATGCTTAGCAAATCCAGAGAGACTCCACCATAAGTACCGGTGTCTAACCTCTCCTGTGGACTTTGGGAGTCAGGGTTGACCCTCCAGGCTCCCAGAGCTGTCCCTGAACGTGCCCTTGGGCCACCTCCACTCTCCAGTTGAGGAGAGAACCAGGCCACACACTGCTGCCTGCAGCCACAACACACAGCCCAAGAGGACAACCCAGCAGGTCTCATGACAGGGAAGATCAGGGAAGAAAAACTGCAAGAAGCACTGAACCTTCTCCCTGTTGTAAATTCAGTTGCTAGTAATTGGAAGTGCTTCACTTTTAGCAAAATTATGCTATTTCCACCCTAAATCTTTTTAATATATTAAGCTAGCTAGAGATGGAGTCCAGTCCTGGCACTCCTAACAACATATTCCTTCTGTGCCAGAGCTCTGAGGTGGCCCCTAGTGGGAAATACCCATTTTTTCAAACAAATGCCTTTGTCAACTGCATACTGCATTCCTTGCTGCACACTGTGGTTCCCCACTAAGAGAAGTAGCTATCGGTGGGCTTTTTCCTCGGTTCTGATTTCTGTGGTTTTGTGGAAAAAAGAACAACAGTAGCAAAAAGTGTGGCTTTTGAATAGATCATATGGAAAAGGCAGGTCATTCACATCACACAGCAATGTATCCATAAGCTTACAGAAGAGGGAAAAGGGCAACAGTGGGGGAAAGGACACAGCAGAGAAGATTGAATACATCAGTAGTTATCCTCAGTCTAGGGAATGATACCAGTAGCTTACAGTGTTTGTAGCATTTATCTTAGTCCTTTGAAATCAGTTTGGCACTTAGGTTTCATGTTATGTAGCAAAGAACATCTACTGCACATTACAAAGTTTCTAGTTGCTGCTGCTGAACACAGAACATTTTTCATGTTACTTCTTCTCTGAAGAGTTGCTTAATATAATTCTCTTCTGAGTAACTGTGTTTGTTTTGTGTTTCTGTTGGCGTTGCTAAAATCAGAATGAATCTACCAAGGGTATCTAGTGCAGACTTTAGACTGTGCATTGAAAACATGTGCTAGCGAAGACACAGAACAAGTCTTATTACTATCTAAGTCTTAGTGTTGTCTTGTTCAGTACCCATGGGTCATAAGCAACTGCCTAGGGAAGAGTAAGAATAGGGTAAGCAGATGTGATACTTCACTCTATTTTTCTCCTAGTCTATACCTGCTTTAAGGTCAAGCAAGGAGTTTCCTGAACCTCTTCTGGTTTGTCAATGAAGTAATCTTCAATAGATTTCTTTCCAACATACTTTTCTGACCCCCTCCTGAACCCATACAAAGATTTTGCATCCACATCATCTTTTCCAAGGAATTCAACATCACACAACTATCTGTTTCCTGAAACACCTTCAGGTTGTTTTGAACCTGATTTCTGCTAGCATCATTTAATTACCTGTTGTAAACCCCCTTTGTCATGTGTTACCAGGTTGAAAAGTCCAGGCCTACTCAGTCATTCCATACCATTACCTGTTGCTCTTTTTAATTTTTTTCTGCCTTTAATAAGTATACCCTTATTGTAAGTGAGGATGCCAACTACATTCCCTACTCATGTTGTAAGTGTGCAACAGACTTATGCAGTGACAATGTTAACTGTGTTCTCTCTTTTGTCCTCTTTTCTCTTTCTAAGATTTGATTTTATGTTGTGTTTGCCTAGAACAACCCAAGGACCTCACTCCTCAGTGAGGTTGATCACCTCATTTTGTATGACAGGCTAGGATTGTTCATCCTCACGTGGGTCACTTACATTGGTCTATACTGTAAGATTACCAGGATGAGGAAGTAATCAGAAGAACATTCCTCTTGCTTTACTATCCAGCAGGCCTGAGAGACAATCCTGCTTGTTATGTTCATAAAGTGTTTGCTTTTCATATCCATTGAATGTGAATGTTAAACAAGCTGTAGGAAGCCATTCCTGATCAGTGCATTTTGGCAAACATTGGTAATGTCTTGTGCACAAGGAGAGTAGATGTCACATTTTAAAAAAGCTTGCGTAGAAATGACCTTTCTGAAGCTGCTTGTGATGCTGATCTTCAGAAAGGAGAAATACTGCCTATAAAAAGCTGAGTCCTCTGGGGTACTAAGTGCCTTTTGCAAGGTACTTATGAATCCCAAGTCCTTTTGGGAATCAAGGATGCTCAGCATTCTTGTAAAGAAATGCTGGGTACCTTTCAAGAATTAATTCCAAAATTGCAATGCAAAGCCTTTGCTTCCAGATGTTATTTCTCCTACTGGAAAATGAAAGGTGCTGTTAATAAAGTCAAATCAACTCCCAAACTGGCATGCTAAACCATCTCTGACAGTTGTTTAATTATTACTGAGCAACAGTTGTTTTTTGTTAGAGCACTGAAGCAAATAAATTGAACTAAAGGAATAAAAATGCAATCTTCAGTGAAGATATAAGGCAAAAGTAATGAAGGAATTAGATTCATTATCAGATCTCAGACGATTTTCCCTAAATTTCCTAAATTTAATGGTGAAGGAAACGTACTATTGAGAGTGATGATTTTGGTACACATGGAAATTTGAAGACAGCATTTGAAGATGAAGAACCTAAAACTGTTATGGCTGTTGCACTGTTCAGGGTTTATTGACTAGAAGATATGTTTAGATGATTACTCCGATTTGTTAGAAGAAAAGAGGAGACAGGTAGGAAGGCTGAAGAAGAAATGTCATGCATGACTTCATTTTGATTTTCATTCTCTTGTCAGGTGCTGGATTCGATGGCGTGGAAGAAATTAAACGTCACCCTTTCTTTGTTACTATAGACTGGAATGTAAGTGTTGAAGTGTTTTATTTATTCTTTTTATTATTATTTTTCTTAGCCAATTTTTTAAAGACAAACTGCCATCCTTAGAAAAAAGATGAAGTGAACTCTAACATATTGAACCCAGGAACTAGAGCCTTTTAAATGGGTGCCTATGTCTCTTGCATACATATTTGGCAATATTAGGATTACAATTGGACTCAAAGAGCTTAAAGGTCTTTTCCAACCTAAATGATTCTATAATTCTATATATATATTTGTTCACATACCCACAAATAAAAGAAATTGAAAGCTGCTTTCAGCATTGCCAGTTTTTCTAACTGCTTGTCTGTGTTTTGTCTGATGGTCTGGCTTATCATGGTACTACCTGAGGCTATTTGCAGTGTTCTGCAGAATGATTTCCACATTCAGCTCTAATAAACATGATGCATTGATCATGGGAGCTGGACTGGGGTGAAAATGAGCAGCTTTAAATGAAAGAATTCCTGTAATATTTCAATTGCAAAATAAAACAGAAACAAAGGACTGGGCTTGAAAGAGCTACTCCAGAGGGCAGTGATCTGATGCTCTAGGTCCCTTCATCTTTCTACTTCTTCTTATTGAAATACTTGCCCCTTCTCATTGGTTTAGGCAAGCTGGACTAAATGCTAGTCTTTCCAATGTCAGGGACATCCAGAAATCATTTTCTCTCTTGAAATTATTCAGAACAGCCCCAGGTCTGCTTTTACACATCTGCCAACAGCTCCACGGATCTCCAAGACGTCCAGATGCACCCTTTTCCCAAACACAGCATGGTGCTACTAAGACTGGCTGGTACAGCAGGTTATGCTACTTTATTCTGGGGAATCATAAAGCTTCCAACAGGATAGCTTTGTTGACCCCTTCTTGTCCCTTTTGGCCTAAGTGACCATAGGACAGGATCTGGCCCTTCCACTATATCATGATAAGGGCTACAGAAAAGCACAACACAGAGGGGGCTTCAAAAGAGTGATTTTTACATTACTGAGTATACAAGTCAACCAGCCAGAACAGGAAACAGAAACTCCTCTTACAAGTAGTTGATATTTTATTGAGGTGAGTCATTAATTTAACATCAGCACTCAAAACTGGAACAGCAAACATTTGATCAGACATAACATGGTTCACATAAGACATGTCGGACATGATTCACAAAATGGTAAACAAGAGTTTTATTGCTGTCATCTACAGCTCATAAAGCTGGTGGTGTAGATTAGCTATGTATTCAATTTAGACTTGCAGCAGGTGAAACCTTACATTTTCAGTGTCGTATTTTTTCATAACTACTTATTTTTATACAAAGTTGGAATCAGACACTTTTTGTTCTTGATCTGGACATCTGCCAGCGCATCAGAGCTCCTGTTTGCCACATTCTCTAGAATTTTCTAGATTAATTATATTTGACTTGTGTTACAGTATTGTTGTCTCAATATTTGATCCAAATTCAGTCATGAATGATAATGTAACAGGTCAACTGATGCAGTTCTCACTATAAATTCTGATAAAACAGCATGAATGTATGTGACAAAGCCTTGCCAAACCACTGCCCAGGGCTTTTCCTTTGTGAAAGAACATTTTGTGGTGCCCAAGTAGCCTTTGAAAGGCCCACAGAATGTTTTCTTTTTCAAAAAAACAAACCTGTTCTTGGAAAGGTTTTCAGCAAAGTCAGTTCTGGACTGTGAGACTCCTCAAGACCACCTTCTCTCATGATGATTGGTGATTGTTTCAAGCTCAGTTATTTAGGGAACAATTTCATGCCTCTCCTAAGGAAAATGTACAGTCTTCCATCATTTGAAAAAGTTCTTATGGACAAGTTAGGAAACTATTTACTACGAAGAGGCTAGGTATGCTTGAACATGACTTGAAGCTAGAGAGGAAGTTGGATTTAATTACCCTTTGGTGTCTTATCTAGACCTCTGACTTTGCTGTAAAATGTAGCTGTAATGACCCATTTTGATCCAACATAATTAGTGCTTGTTGTAGTCTCTTGGAGACAGATGGATGATTATTAGACAGATCAGCTATCATTTTTGTAACTTATTTTCTCATTTAAATCCTAACTTTACTATCACTCATGGAGATCTTGGGAGACTTATCTAGTCACAGCAGCAGTATTGTATGAATTTTAGAGTAGTGTGAGAGCCAGACTGGCTCTGAGCTGAAGCCAGGACTTTGCCGTGTGGTAATCATCCAACCAACTGTTAACATGTTCTCCATGGACAGAAACAGAGCAGGGTCAGAGAACTGAAATGGATCAGGCACATATGTTTAATGCTGATCTCTGTACTGTTGCAGGAAAAAGAGTCCCCAATGGCCTCAATTTGTTCTTCCATCACGTATACAGAATCTCTCACATCGATTTGCAGACAGTCAGCAAAAAACATTGTAGAGGCAGGACATGAATGTTAATTTATTTTATACCTTGGTAATATAAAGATCTTAGAGAGCAAGAGGCAAGCTCTCTTGGAGAGCTTCTCCACTACCTTGACAGCTGTGATAGACAGGACTGCTGCAACTGATAGCATAGAAACTTTCAGCGGCTGTAGAAAATGATCCTCCATCAGGAGCTCCCTTATCATGAAGGGTCAGAATGGGTTAGTGTCTTCTAGAAACCCAGTGTGAAACAGGTCTTTTTTTAAGCAAGACTTTTCCTACATGAGTGATGTGATAATGAAGAACCAACTGCCAAGTTTCTGTATCTCAGTTTAAAAGACATTCAAAGCATAAATGAGAGTTAACTACTTCCTTCTCTGTGTGTCAAGTCTAGCTATCACAGTGAAGAAGTCATCAGAGTCACAGACAGGAATGTATAAATCAGATCTTCATGTCAGAGTACTGTCAGAACTGTTCACTTGGGGTTTGGATTGGGGCTTGGTTATTGTCTCTGTCACTGAAGCATTTACCCGTTGGAGCAGTTGTTTCCTGTTTGTTTCCCATCTTTGATGGCCTTCAAACAGTCACAACCAGAGGGTGCCTGGTTCAGGTGAAGGCAGCAAACACAGTGGAAACAACATATGCAGTGTAAAGAAGCCCCCTTTTATGATGCTGCAGGTGCTTGTGCCAAGCACAGCGGTGCTGATCATGTATGGTGATCCTGGAAAACATGAGTGTAGCCAGAGAATGATTGTCCTCCTCCTATCCTCCTCCCATTCTCTCCCACAGCTGCTTTACATAATTCCCATGTTCAGGGTGCCATTCTTCAGTACAACTCTCCAAGCCACCCTAAGTTTAACTTTTGGTGAATAAGTTACACTAAGTGAACTGTGGACAATCCCACAGAGGTTTTATGCCCAAACTTCAACCGTGGCATGAGCTAATCTCTGTACGATACTCGTCTTTACAGCTATTGTCACCCTGTAACTGAACCCTAAATTCCCACTTCTTAGGGTGAAAAATAGATGAAGGTTTCTTCAAATATCAGTCTTGCTGCTCTAAGGCATTTAGTAGACACTGTGACAGAAATTCAATAGACCCTTTGCTAAATGAATTAACTGTCTTTCATGATCGAGGCTGGGAATCACAGGAAGGAGATTAGATGTCGAACTCCTTCTGAGTTTTACTTGCTTACTACCCTTGCACCCCCTTATCTCCCTAAGACAAGCAGATCCAAAACAAGTTAGCCTCAGATAATATCAGTCATTGACTCTGAGAAAGCACAGTTTGGTTCCTGACTTTTTTATTACTGGTTCTTCTTTCTGGGTCATGTGTAAAGAATTTCTGGCTTTTCATTGAAAATGAAAAATCAAATCCCTTTTTGCAAACTGCAGTCAGAGGAGTGGGCTATAAACAGTAGTTTTTGTTTAGATGACAGGCTAAATTGGAACTAGAGCACATGACACGCTATAAAATGGACTGTCAAGTACAGCTGAGGGAAGGAGTGGGAAGAAAATGGACTCAAGTTCTATTTCCTTCAGTATTAATCAAAGATCAAACTAAACTGAAAACATGAATTATTTAATTGCAGATTTTACCCACAGCAAAAATTGATCCTAATTTCTGAATTCTGCTAGCTTTTCTATCCTTTGCAGGCAATAACACCAAGCCATTAATCTAGGAGAAGACAAGCATTGTAGAAGGTAGTTCATCCTTTTGTCTGCTTATTGGATTTTCCATGGCAGGTAAATGTATCAAGGCAGTTTATTCTCACACTACAGGTGTGTCACTGTGGAGGGTAGCATCTTTCTTTTTCTAGAAGGTGTCTAAGGAATAATTCAATTCTTCATCAAAGAAACTCAGTTGAGGAAATGAATAAATAGTTTTTAATTTAATTAAACAATTTTCTTTTTCTTTCTATTTGCCAGGCACATGTACAGGGCATTTACATCTCTGGGTTTTTTTAGGAGTGCATTTTTTTGAAAATTATGAAAAATTAACTGCTTATAAATAACGAGACACACATGTCACAGCATTTTGTTACTAGTCTCCCCAGTGGATTATTTGACTCTCAGATGAGGAGATGTTCAGGTGAAGTTCATACCAGGGATCTGGCAACATACATTAAGAAAAGATCATTGAGACCTGGGGGAAAATTAGTTATTTCAAAAAAAGGGGATTTTGTTCCAAATCAGAAAGGAAGTTGATAGAAGTTCATAGTTTCTCAAACTGCTATAGAACTGTGTTCTAGTTAATTCATAGGTACTCTTTAACCTGAAGGTACTGATTATCAAAGTCTTACAAGGATGTGAGGGGTTGATAAGTAGACAGAGGCATGGATATGTACCCAGGTGTGAATATCTAAATCAGTACTTTCACACCTTAGAGTTCATCTCCCTCATTTTGTGCATTATGCACTCCCTCTGCACAGCCTCTGGATCCAACAGCCGTGTGTGATGCACAGTGATTTCTGATACCTCTCAGTCACATTTTTCTGTGAGAAGTCAATGCTGTGACCAGTTAAAAAAAATGAGGGTGAAATGTGGGGGGGTTAGAATCATAGAATCATAATGGTCAGAAAAGACCTTGAAGATCATCAAGTCCAAATGTTACCTAGCTCTACCATGCACACTTCTAAACCATAACCATGAGCACCATATCTAGATGGCTTTTAAATACATCCAAGGATGGTGATTCCACCACTTCCCTGGGCAGCCTGTTCAGTCTTTGAGAGCCCTTTCAGTTATTCTTTGCTGGGAAAGAGAGAGAAATTACATTCTTAATAAAACATTAAGGGCTAAGGAATAAATTTCTTCTTTATAGATATGGAAGTAACATGGAAGAAAAAAAATCTCCAGCCTCTTATACTTGTGCAAGATAACACATATACAGTGTTCTTAAGCAGCCAACCTGAAATTTAAATGGTCCAGTTATTATTAACATATCCAAAGTCTCTTTTGAATGCCTAATAAGGTGCCTCAAGAAAATAATTTGGATAGGAAAACCGGGATTTAAACTGGGACAACTGGGACCTCGTACCAATTAAAATAGATGGTGGAACTCCCAGTGACTTCTGCATACTAAGCCAGTATTACCAGGACTTGTGATGTAGATAACTGTTCAAACTTCATGTGACAGCCTGATAGAAATGATCAAAGACAAGATTTGAAACTTAACTTGCTATGTCATTTGCCACTCTGGTTGGTTTTCTGTTGAAAGAGATCAAGGTGATCCATCAGCCCCAAATAATTTTGGGACCATGGTAAGATGTAATAGGTTAATACATTTCACCTAAAATTAGAAATATTCTTGGAAAATCCAGAAGGATCTCATATCTCTAAGGGATTTTTTTCTCTGTGTGTATAGAAAACAACGGCTGTGATTCTTACTGTTTTCTTAGATCAGCTTGTGTCACGTTGGATTTTGCAGTCTACAGGATGCAGGATTTTAAAGGCAGAAGCATTCTGTCTGCAGCAAGACTTCATGTTTAACTGTGTTGGGCTGCCCTGTGGTTTAGTTTGCTTCAGTGAATTGGCTTTGGTCGTGGTGGCTTACTTGCAGAACTGGAGCCAGTGTGGGATGGGAAAGGCCACAGATGACACTGCTCTGCTTGTTCTTGTTCATCAAAGATTTAATTTAGTTACTCAACTCAAGGGCTTCGGGGGAAAAAGTGTTTTAAGCACTGTACCTTTTGCTGATCCTAGTTGTCTAGTCAGAAATAGTAGAAATCATTTTTATCACAAGGAAACAGAAAAGGGAGTCATCTGAGTTGTGCTCAAAGGACAAGCAACTTCTTTGTTTCTATCCCTTCTCAGCAAGCAGATTTGTGATTACACATCTTTAGGTGGTGTGTGACTCATGATGAATCTCAAATCCCTCCCTAGTAGTGGAGGATGTGGGTTAGGGATTCAAAATACAACTGTAGCTCCAACAGCACTTAAGAAACTACAGATGGGGGGAGGAATTAAGAGGCCAGAGAGAATATGGTTACGATAATAAAAAGAGAGTGCAGTCCTTGAATGATGTACGACTCAAAAACACTTTCCTATTTTTGGACCTCACAGGATAAGGGGTGCATTTAATTCAAGGAGAAAGCATGTGAGTGTGACCATATTGCTTTCTTCTATTTCTTCCATCTTTATTTCTATTGTGTGACTGCAGTTGTGAATTAAGACAAATAAAGGGAAGCTGGAAACAAATAGCTTTCTCAAGGTGAAATCCTAGCAACAAAAAAACCTTCAATATGTGCCGAGCTCTCTTTTAAAGTTCTGTGCAGACAGAAAACAGACGTATGTTAATTACTAGGTTGATACTTTTCAGTTGATGAGTGACACTTCCTGCTTAAGAATCCAATTGGCTTTTAATTATTTGGAAGACTGTCTTTCCATTGTGGCTCACAGCAGTTATCCATCTCTTTTTCCCTCAGTTTTATGCAAGCAGGAACTTTTTATGGTGAAATGGCCATTAATTATTGCAGAATCATTTCCAGCCTCCCCTTTCCATTTTTCCAAGGAATTATAATTCAGCCACAAACATATTCTTTATGCTAATGCTAATATTATGCTATGGAATGTCCTGCCTCAAGAACCTTTATTTATCTATGCAAAATCAAGTTCAAATTATGTTGATGTATATATATCTTAGGTTTGACCACATGCTTTACATTACAGAAGTTAATTCACCACAAAACCCACAGCTAAAAAGAATCTTCCTGCATTCAAAGAGCTGGAGGAGCATGTATTAATCTGCATTAAATATTTCGAAAAATCAGTTTATGATGAAGTTGTTTTAAGAGTTAACCTGAAAATACATATTACAAACAGTCATAAAATTGAACTCTCCAACTCTTATCATGACTTGAAAGCTTGGATGAAACGTTACATTTATTCTCAGACATGTTGAAATTACTGGGTGCTGTCTGTGGCAACTAATTCAGCCCTTTGAAACCTTAGAACAAAAGCATTGCTAGAAAGTGAATGCAGTCTAGGGACTGAAACATGGGGCAGGGAATCAGACTGGAGCTCTGTTCCCCATGCCGTCCTTAGCATGATGTTCGGTTTTGGACATTTCAAGAAAAGATGATGCACAAATCGATGAAATCAATAGGACTCTTTCCACTAACTTCTGTAGGCTTTGGATCAGATCAAGACGTGCTGCACCTCAGTTTGTTAATCTCCCAGAGTGAGTGTGTGTGTGTTTGTGTGTTTATGAATGCTTGCAAAGGAGCACAGTGAAGCAATTTCTTAAAGATCATTAACCATGAGTAAAGAGGCCACAAAGTCCCTGGTAATAAAGTCAGTCTATTTAACATGCATTTATGGTGACTATTATGTGATCTCTTACGTGCCCCCTCACTCACCAACACAAAATCACACATCTAGCAATGCTTACCTTCCTCTCCTCCTTATGTCATCCCTTGGTTTTGCTCCTCTGCTCAAGACACATTTAGGCCTTCAACATGACTCCCCACCTGGCCACAATGCTTTCTTCCTAACATTTTTTGATGAGAATTTCATCTAATCTCCAGCTCTGAGTCCTTTCCTTTTTACCAGATATGCCAAAAGAACAAACCTCTTGTTTAGGTTTTGAGCACCAGGCAGCCAGGCCTGTTTCTCAGCTTAGTCTGGCAGAGTGTCAAACATATTGTTAGTTCTTGACAAATAATAAATTCTAAACCAGCCACCACTTCCTAGCAGTTCTTCACTGCCATCACTGCATGGCTGAACTCACCCATGCGTGGTTTCTTGGTGTTACCATTGCATATTCCAGGCCTGCCCTTAAGACTATGAAATTCCAGATGCCTCAGCTAGAATATTGTGCCCCTCTACAAGCTAAATTTTTACCAGAAACTTTTGTGTTTATACTCTGGATTCCTGTAACTAAGAAGTGCAGGGACTATCCAGGGCACAGGTTTTAAGCCGACCAGTCAGGCAAGAGCCAGCACTACGGATATATCATCCTTTTGTGTCAGTTCTGCAAGGATGACACAGCTGAGAGAGGTCACCCTAAATAAGAGGGAGAGCCTATCTGCTGAAGCTGAATGTGTACAAATTGTTGATTGTGATCTGTTCTTCTCCTTGTAGAAACTATACAGGAAAGAAATCAAGCCACCTTTCAAGCCCGCAGTAGGACGGCCAGAAGACACCTTTCATTTTGATCCAGAGTTCACATCTCGGACCCCCACAGGTTAGTAAGGTGGCACGTGGGTAAGGTGGCATCTTTTGAGTGAGTAAATTCATAACATGAATTTAAAATGAACATAATTTAAAAATAACTACTGAATTTCTATTTTACTACTTTTATCATTGCTTATGTTAGCTGAATTTAACTATTTTAAACCACCTTGACTTCAAAGAACTTTGCATCTCTACAAGTTAATATATGATTATATATTCTCTAGCTGTTTTCTTTTATTATGAAGTCCCATAGACTACGGACTGTTGAAAGTTAATACATGGTTAACTGCAATGAAGTATCATCAAGTTCTCAGACCAATGGAGTTACAACAACAGGAAATTTGGCCCACAATGTTTAGAAAATCCTTGCAGTTAGAATGTTGTTCCTATAATTTCTATCTCCTAACTGGAATATCATATTTTGTGCACTATATATGTGAAGGTGTTTGTTGTACAAAACACCATCTTTCTGCTGTTCTAGTTGAAAGCAAGAATGTCAGTAACCTTGGAGTGATAATCTCAGTTATAATGTTCCCTCTTGCTAGACATGGATAATCTACATTACATTTCTGCCAGTGATATTCCCGTGTAAAGAAGTACCTATATATATGTTCTAAAATGTAAAAATTTAAATTGCTGTTGTTTGTAAAAGACTTTGAAGATGGTAAGCACTGTAAATATCACATATTATTGTTGTAATAACCAAGTATAAGATCTCAAGCTTGAAGTCTCAAATTGCACGAGAACTGTTGCAGTGGGAGTAAAACATCTGAGCTTTCATTACAAAAACCCATGCATTAGTTTTAGTTTGGGCTTATCATGACCTTCAGCCTTTTTCTTAAAACTAGCCCAAACCTCTATTCAAAACCTGGCTCAAACCTCCTTTCATGGGCTATGAAGTAATGGTATCTCCTCAAAATTTTTTATTGGTCTTGGCTTCTAGTTTTTCTGGCAAGGATATGCCAACTTTCACAAGCTATAAAAATATTATACTCTGGTTATTTGGGTCCAACTGGAACATCCATCTGTCTCCAGTATATGTTAGTCATATTCTGATGTTCCTGTTCTGCTGCATGGAAACAAGTGATATTTGGATACCAGACTTTCCACACCTTTGGTTTGAGCTTTAATTCAGATTTCAGATGAACTCATTTCTCTGAAATATTGGAGACTGCAAGTTAGTCTGGTCTTGAGAGAAGTGCAGTCTGGTGCTCCCCTGGAGAGTCTCAGAGAAACTTTGAGAGTTTGCGTTGCTTTGGAAGTTCACACTTCATTGGTTGTGCTGGCATGAAAACCCTAGTGCTTCATGCATGTGCTGATGCCCAAGGTTATATTTTACCCTCTGCATTTACTACTGTTGCCTAATTCAATTTGATATTTCATGCAAGACACTGACTTGGAAGGTTTGTCTTGGGGAGGTGGCTGGGGTGGGGAGATGGCCTGCCTTAATTCTGCTTCTTGCTGCTATAGAAGGTGGCCTGAGACTCAAACCCTGTCATTTCAAAATAAGTGTAATTGGAAGCGTGAACCCCTTTGCACTTCCAGAGTGATAGAAAAGCCCTTGCAGACTGGCAGCGTATTTTGCAGCCCCTGACTGCTGACTGGTTGGATCAACTACAAAAGGGGAGCATTATAAATAATTATAAATTTACTCTGTTACTGAGAATTTAGCCAGACAGAAAGCACTGTGATAATTCCCATTTCATGATGATAATGCAGTCATTGTGATTTAATGAAGCTATCAGAAAGATACCCCCCCCCCTCCAAGGAGGGGTACTGATGCATACAGTAATTTTGCACTCTGTCTTTATGAATGAGTTCTCCTGCCTGGAAACAGGTTTATGCGAAAGTTTTGGATCCAGTAACTTGCCAGTCCAGTAATTTACTGTATTTCAAAAAGTTTCTTTAGCCTGGAGGTTGAAACAGCTTTCTGTGGATTTTTGGCCTAAACTTTGAGTGCACCAAAGATGTGGTTTCTGACATTGAGAGTTCATCTGTATGGGTGTAGTTTCACATCACTTTTTCTCAGAGATTCATCTTAGTTTGAGTCGATTTTGTGGCCACTTATTTCCTAACTCCACCACTGTGGACCCACAACTCCTTTTTGCTGACTTAGCTCCTCACAGGAAGCAGGAGACTGAAGCAACCCAGGCTATAAATGGTGAATTGAAGAAGAATCAAACTAAGATCATTCTGGTGATGCAACTTACATTTCAGTCCACAAATGTTTGTACTGTGTTAAGTGATGGGCATGCTATAACCAGCAGGGATGTCTTAGGCTGGCTTTATTGCTGAGAAAAATTATGCACCTGAAATAGCTAAATTTCCTCCACTCCAAATAAGATTATAATGTTTGCTAACCTCAATAAAGCACACTGAATTAAATTACTTAAGATTTACGAAGCCTTTGAAAATCCTGTAAAGTTAGATGCTTTAGTGGGACAAAGCATTATGATTTTCACAGGGAGAAAGATAACCATTATACCAGATCGGTGTTTGCAAGTGGGTCTAATTCAGACATACGAAATTATTCTGGATTTATCAAGAGTAGGAAAATGATGTAGGTTTCATAGCTATTGGTTAATTAATCTGATTTTGCACTTAACAGAGGTGTTTTAACATTTAATTCATATGATGGGCATATCAGTTGATGGTGATTAATATTTAATATTGAACACCAAATAATCAGTAGTTCCTCTGCAGTTTTTGATAAAGAAATTTGCAGTGAATTACGAAGGAACAATTTTTAAAGATGATCTAGCACTAAGTTTTAGAGCCGGATCACAGCTTTTCTGAAGTTCAGAAGTGTTCAGATTTGAATTACTGTCATTCCTTTTTAAAAACAAACATTCTTTCCTCTTAATTAATCCCTTTTGGAAAATCACTGTTGTATATATGCCATTGTAAGAAGTACACAGTGATGCAAGAGGTCTGGTGTGATTCATCCATGTATTTGCAAGCAGAGTGCCCATCAAAACACTGGGGTAAACAAATAGCCCACATCATTTTACCAAAAGAGAAGCTTCTCCACGTATTTTGCAGTGACGTCTGACTTGCTGTGCTTATTTCTGACTCCTGTCAAAGCTGAGGTGGCTTTGTAATGAGATATGGAATTAGCTGCAGTCTCAGTTCTGTGTATTCCTGAGCAGATAATTTGTTTTTACCATATTCTGGCCTCATATCCTCTGTTCAGTTGACTAGTAGATTTATACAGGGAATGTCCCCATAAGAAAATACATTCTCACGTATTTTCAGAGACTTGAACAGTACTCAGTCTTCCACACCACTGTCCTGCACCTAATGGGTGGTGCTGATCGTGTGGGTAGGTGAGTCGGACACAAGGTCCAGTGGGGATGTATTTTCTTTACTCTAGTAAAACTGGGTCTTTACACACTCATACAAGGAGATAGCATTCTAAAGGAAGTTTAGCTTTGCAACCCTGCCATAGTAAATCACATGTTGCACTGCAAGAAATGTGAAGGGGGGCAAGGGGAGGGGACACACCAAAGAAAGACCAAATAAGAATGAGTGTGCACCATGAAAAAAACCCCTCTGTATCCAAGAGGAGAGATCCTTGCAAACAGCACCCCTGCACTGTCTGATCCAGAGGAAAGGAATAGAGAAGGCACACCAAAGCCTTATATATGGACGTGGATTATATTCATGTGTGTCTGCCAGTTTAGTAGGATCTGCTGTTAACTGGCAGGAGTGACTTTGTTGCAGATGATATTACTTTCTGATCTTTTGTGCAGCTCATGAGGCCATTTTCTTCCTTCTCCTACAGACTCCCCAGGTGTTCCTCCAAGTGCCAATGCTCATCATCTTTTCAGAGGATTCAGCTTTGTTGCCTCTAACTTGGTGCAGGAGCCTGCACAGCAAGATGTGCACAAAATCACCGTCCATCCCATTGTGCAGGTACAGATGCTGATGTTACGCTTTCCATTTGATGGGCAGATGCATATGTGTACAGTGGATTTAAACTGCTTCAGCATTCTCACTGGTATTTCACAGCTACCCAGTGTAGGTAGAAGGTGTTTACATGCAGCATGTAAGGGGTGGAAAACAAGATTTTTTTTTCCAAAGGCTTTTATCTTTAAGTTCACATTCTTCACAGCTTTTACAAAGGAATCAGGAATCACACCTTATCACAACTGAAATGAAAACTATTTCTGAATATCTGAAACACTATTCCAGTTGTGTATATAGGGCAGGTAACAAAAGTGATGTTCCTTCAATGAATGCATGTAATTCTCAACAGTTTTGTCATGTATTATAGGATAGTCTCTGTTGGCAAAGGGGCTTAATGAACTGCTGCTGTAGGCTCCCATAGGCTTGGAGACCAAGTTCCTTGGTATAAAAGGCCACCATGTTCCTGCTGCTATTGCACAAGAGCCTGTACTCTAGTAACCCAAAGTGGCTTGACAGGGGAAGGACACTTGCCAGAGACTTGGTTCTTTGCTGCCAATCCCCTGCAACATGTTTTCCAGTTATTGTAATTTAAACCAGAGGGAAAAAAAGTGCTACAAATGGCTCAGTACATCAGAGGAACTATGAATTGGGAGAAAGAACTGGGCTGCTCAAAGATGCAGCAAATTTTCTCACAAGGAAAAAGCTCCTCTCCTACCTAAAGCCTACCTACAGAGTTATACATGCTTCGAGGGAAGACCCTCTGCCTCTGGCTTTCATAAGTTTTCATATTTTCATCCCTTTTATAATAATTTACAGTGGAATATGTCATATTCTTAAAGATTCTCTTATGCAACATGGCATAAGCAAATGGCATGTTACCCAAGCAATTACATCCCAGAAAAAATTATCTGCATTCCATAAATAGTTTAGAAAATCACTGCTTTTTTGCCATTACTTCTACATGGACAACTCCATCTTACAGACTGGAAAAAGGTAAAATGGAAGGGGACACACTTGATTAAGTATAGAGCTTTAGATTTTTTTAACCAGACTTAGAAAAACTGCGAAGAACAAGAGAGGTCTGTAAAGGAGATTAGATCAAGCACTTCTTTTATTAAGATGAGGCTAGTCCTTGCTTTTACATACTCATGTCCTGATTACCTCATTTCTTTTGTCTTTTCCTATAGCAGTTACATGGGAACAACATTCACTTTACAGATGGATACGAGATCAAGGAGGACATAGGAATTGGCTCCTATTCAGTGTGCAAGAGATGTGTTCATAAAGCTACAGAAACAGAGTTTGCTGTGAAGGTAAGAAAGCCTTCTGGTAGATGTCAGAAATGTGATTGAGACTGCTCTGCCAGCCTGGGCAGCAGTGTGGTCCGTGGGTATTTGTTGGCTTATTTCTTTTTGGTAGGTGTTTGTTTGTTTGTTTGGGTTTTTTTCTTCTGGAAGATAACGGGTTTCATGATAAGCATTATATTATTTCTCACACCTTAATCTCATCAAGTAAAATTCCTGGAAGGAAAAAAAATCTTTTCAGTCTTGCTAATCATTTCAGCCATGCTCCTTGCAAACTAGATAAGATTTTTAACAGATCCTACATTGAATAATCATAAATAAACCAAAGTGCATATAAAATGATTGCAAAGTTGAAATAACATTTTATTCTTCATTTTCAAGTTCTTTAGTTCTGACATTTTTTATTGTAATTAGACAGATTTCTCAATTAAAACCATGATCACTTTCAAAACCTCAGATTTCCTTTTGTCTGCTTGACATTCAACACCAACATGCTACACAAAGGAGCAAAAGGCAATCTTCAGCAGAGATTTAAAATACTAATTCAGTGGAATTTAGTTGGATATTAAAGACAAGCCAGTGAACTTCAGACTTTGTGAAGCAACGTTATGTAAAACAGAGTCACTGCAGCTGTGGAGGCCACTGCTGCTAGGATGTAGGTATGAGGGAACTTTTTCTGATAGGGAAGAACTTCAGTAGGACTCCTTTGGAAGGTTATGCTCAGAGGACTAAGTCACAATCTCTTTTGAACGCTACTGAATAAACAGTATGCAGCTATTGCTGAGGGCACAACAGGCCAATGTATGTGGCAAGTGGTTGTGAGGTTGCAGCTCAGAAGAAGAGTTCCAAACATTCAATTTTATTTAAGAAAACGGTGCAGCAATGAAAACACTCATATGATAGAAAGGTATTTCATGTTTTTATTCTTGTACCAAAAAGAGACAAGATTGGATTAAATGAGGAATTAGTACAATGAATTTGAAAAGACATCAACAGTTAAGTCCTTTCATTCTGTACAATCTCATGAGAACAGATTGCTTAAATGAGTACAAGACAAAAAGTAGCTTCTGGAGGCCCACAAGAAAGCTGGAGATGGACTTTTTACAAAGGCATGTAGCGACAGGACAAGGGGTAATGGCTTTAAACTGGAAAGGGGTAGATTTAGATTAGGCATTAGGAAGAAATTCTTCACTGTGAGGGTGGTGAGACACTGGCACAGGTTGCCCAGGGATGTTGTGGATGCCCCCTTCCTGCCAGTGTTCAAGGCCAGGTAGGACAGGGCTTTGGGCAACCTGTCTACTGGGAGGTGTCCCTGCCTATGGGGGGGGTTTGGACTGGATGGTCTTTAAGGTCCCTTCCAACCCAAACCATTCTACGATGATTCTTGAAATCAGTACATGAAGAAATGTATTCACCAAACTTGCAGTAAAAAGGGGATTGTAGCCAGTAGCCATTCTAGTTTTCTTATTTTAAAATTTTACAAAAAATATGTAGACTTAGCCTGTACATGTGATTGTGTCTTTGCTATTAAATGAGATGATGAGAGCTTAAAGAAGTTATCCAAACTGCAGTCCATGAGATAAATGAGCTGCAGGTATTCAATAGAATAATATTAAACCTTTTATTCAGTCTTGCTTTCCATTACAAGACTGATGATCATATAGTATCCATGAAAGTTTTGGTGCCTCTCCACAGTGGCCACAAAAATCTGGAAACCACTAATAACTGAAAATCTGTTGATGTCACTGTTTGATTTTTCTAGGCTACACCATACTTAGGAGCATGCACCTACCAGCAGATCCATGGGCTTGCACATGTACATGCTAAGTTTTTATTTTCTAATTAATGGAAAAATTAGATTTTTCCAGAGTCCAGATCATTTCTCAACAGGTGGCATTATAGTAGGTACAGGTTCTGTGTAATTAAATTACGTCCGTGATAAACAAAATGTATGTTGAAGTAATAACATTAGTATTTTATTTATACCAAGTATTACTGATAGTTTTATCAGTGTAATATAGCCAGTATGAAGCCAATATAGAAAGACCTCAGTCCTCAAAGGTGTCTGAGTGCCTGAATCCCAGAGGGCCCAGCACCTACTCAGCAGCTGGGGGTTTGCAGTACCTCAGAGGATCCAGAGCAAATTCAAAACCTGAAGACACTCAAAACTCAGGAAGAGTTTAGCACTTTGATAGCTAGGTTTATGCTCTTTCCCATTTTTATTAAATTTCTTCTTTTTATTCCTTTCTTCCCCTACTTCTTACACGTCTTTTCTTGTCATGCTGATATGTCTTGATTTTGACTACCAGTTTAGGCAACGTGCACAGCATCTCAGTTTCTGACACAGTGCAAGTCAAAAGCGTACCACAGATTTGAGATTGGAGACAGTTGGTGGGTTCCTGTTTGTACTGTCTTTCCAGCACACTGAGTGCTGCCTCTTTGATTATTATTCCTACCAATATATTCATTTTCCTTTCCTTTCAATGTTATTTTTATTTCATATTAAGATTATATAATTTTGTTATCAAAGGAGTTTACTTTCCTAAAGGTTGCACAATGCCACCCATTTCAAGTAATTAGATAGCACAGGAGCTGCCATTGATATTATTGTAATTATATATCAGTTCCTTTTGACGTGCACCCTTTAACTCTCTATAAAAATCACTGTAATTAGACTCTTGATTTTGTTCAGTAAGCATAATTTTCTCAGTGCTCCCTAGTACATAACATTCACAGGAAAAAACATCTGCAGTGATAGTTTGTATGATAGGCAGCAGCCCCATTTGGCTGGCAGCACCTCATCAAAAGCTCCCTCTTTAAAATGAACTACTGACACATCAGAGAGCATCATCCCATCTCCCCAGGGGAAGCTGGTGATAGCGAAGGAGTTAAGGAAATGATGTGGTGGCATCACGGTGGGAAGGCATACATCATGTCACTGGGTAAATAATCCCTCCATGGAGACTGCGGCTCACCAGGCCTTATTTACTTTTGCTGTGTCGTGCCATACTGAGACAGCAGAGCACCAAGCCAGAGTAACCTGAGTCAGAGCTACAGACAGAAAATGCGCTCAGAAAAACAAAACCTTTCCTAGCCCAAAAGCAGAATATATTCATTTAAATGCCAAACATTTAATCCCTTTTCCTTCTGCTGGCCATCTGCAACTAATTGAGCGGCTTCTTACAGAGATAATTAGATGTCTAGGAGTGCAAAGAAGCTCTTTGCTGATGTTGTAAAAGCACTTGAACAGATCTAGAATTTCACGTGTTCAATGAGACTACGCATGTCACTCACCAAGGGACTTTTGGAAGTTCCCCTAGACACCTTTCTGCACCTTTAGGCATCTTTACCTTTGTAAATCCAATCACTGAAATGTGCAGAAGATAATTTTCTTGCATCCTATTCCCTCTTCTTCCATGTCATCTGTAAAAATGAAATGCTAATAATAATCTCTAAATCTATTTTAGACATGCCCTCAGACTCCTAAATGCAATATTTAAGAACTCAGAGTTACACCTTGTCACGGCCCGCTTTAAAAGTGAGCTCTTTTATCCCGGCATGGCGACAGAGTGATACGAAATCACTCAGAAGGAGGATGTAAGCGATGTTTTTACTAGATAAGATACATGCCTTGAAAGAAACAACACTGGATTCAAACCCTTCAACAACCCATGAGCGATGGAATACCGACAAGAAACCGAAATGACCCCAAAATTACCGGAACAGGGTGCAACTTAGCAACACTATAACAATTTGACTAGCAGAACCAAGAGGACTTAGCTTAATACTGTAACCCAAAACCAAAACTGCCAGCTACAGCCCGCTGCAGCCGCACATGTTAGAAAAAAAGAAAAGAGAATGAGAAAATGATAAAAAGGAGAGAAAAGAAAGAAAGAAGTTATCAGAGAAGTAGAAAAGGTGAGGGATAGTCACCACTTCCAAGGCCTTTGGTGCTAAGATGGCAGCTGGACAAGCAGTTTCTTTGTCTTGTCCAGGTTGGAAGATGGTGGGTGAATCACACCGTCTCAGGCTTAAGGGAGGCTATTTAAACTCTTCCCTCACGCCCCTTGCCTGTACCAGGTGGTAGGGCACACAGCAGGACATGACACGCCCCTCTCCTGGGTAGACCTGGACATGGTCTCCAGCACGGCCATTCCTATGGCCAGGCCCATACACACCTCCACTTCTGAGAGTATTTCAGTACCATGCAACAGAAAGCTTTGTAGACAGCCAGATTTCCTACAGACTGAGTCTACCCTGAAACTAGTAGCCACCTACATGGGACAGTGCAGGTAGAAGTTGGTTAAGCAAATCATTTATTCTACCACACGTGCATACTCTGAGGTACTTTTTAAATTTTACTCTTAGACTTTTTTTCCATCTCTTTCTCAAGTGGAAAAAAAAAATAAAGTCATGAAATACAAGTACGTATATAGTTCATTCTTCTGAATGTTTTATAATACTCTGGTATAAAGAAGAGAGTTGAGGAAAAAGAATGTTTTTCCTCTGACAGACCTCTCAGATTCTTCTGCTAGAATATTGATCATCCTGAATACAGCAGGCATAATGATTTTCAATAGCAAAAGGAACTGGCATTGTTGATCACAGTTACAAGCTTCACGTGGGTATAAATGTAACATTGAGGTCAGAAGCAAAGGAAAATCAGATCAAATCATTTCAGTCACATCAGTATCTAGGGAAAAAAAGTCAGTTAAGTAAAAGAATTATGCTAGAGCAGATGGAAAGGATTTCTGTGGATGGGAGATAGTCTCCAATGGAAGCCTAAACAAATTAAGAGCTCTCTTTCGTAAAACAAAGGAAATGCTACAGTTCAGAGATCTTGGTGAATCACATTTTTCAAAACCTGACAGTGATTTGATGCTATTAGTGTATTCCAAAAGTTTTTCTTTACTTAAAACCATTGCATTGGTTTCAAGCTTCGTTTCGTACTTGTAGTGAAGCTTTCAAACTGGATTTTCAGATGTGCTTCTCACTTACGCCATATGAAGTATGTTTGAAAAGGACCGGATTACATCCCCCTTTTTGTAAAGATTTCTCTATTTAAATTGACTGTGACCCCAGGAGAGATTACTGGTAGATAATAGCCAAAGTAGAAACTGCCGCTGCTATGGTCTATTCTACCCCCAATATGGTAATAGCCCCAAACATTGGTACAGGGGTCAGCTTCAACAGCTTGATGCCAATTGTTTTCTTCTTCAGGACAAAACGATATCTAACTGGTTAAGACATAAGGATTTTTAGTTCTTCTGTGCTGTTACAGCCAGAGCGAACAACTGGGTAAAAGGACAGAGTATGTATTTCTCCCTCCCTTGAAGAAGAAAAACATACAGTTGAGATAGTCCCAAATGACAAGTTCAATTTTGCAGATTCCAATATTACAGTGGAATTTGGATCTTGAAACACATGTGAATTTCATGACTTTTTCCTATCTCTGTAATGCACTAACCAACTATTTGGCTCCAAATATTCCACAGCTGTGATCGAAGCCAAATTTTGCAGTTTATGTCTGCCTCTGGGATACAGGTTAGTTTATGCTAGTGTCCTAGTAAATCCTACAGTTCATATAAAATTCTGGTAATTATGAAGCACTGAAAGTACATCAATCTCTGCATGTTTTTGTGTGTGCAGACTGGGCAGAAGAAGCATTTAAATTAGCTATAAAAATGCAGTACCAGTGGAGAAGTGATGTCAACATGCTATCAATAAATAGAATTCAGTAACTCATGAGAGTTGTTTTTAGCAGGCCTGTGTGATCAGACTTGCTATATACCTCTATTTATTTGCTAGTAATAGTGAGTGACATAGTCACCAAAAGCTGTATGAATTTCAGTGTAGTTTTCTAATTTCTTTAAACTTCATTTTCCTTTTTCACTGATGTTCACAATCTTGGTTTGGTTGGTTTTAGTTGGTTGGTGTGAGTAAATACAATAACATGCTAATCTGAAGGCAGAAGATTACATAGTGGTATTTAGTTGGCTTTACAACATTTTCTTTATAATCTATATTATGTTTATGGCCAGGAGTTTAGTGCTGAATGCATAAAGTGTGAATAAATACAAAAAATTAGTTCTTTAAGATTAACTACATTGTGGTGCACTCTTTTGTAATTTTTTAAAAGAAAACAGGAATCCTGAACACATGCAGCTTTATTTATTGAAACTGGAAAAGAGGGAGGAAAAAAGGGAGAAAAAAAGTCAGTCCAAAGGTTTTCAAAGCTCCTTGACAGTAAAGTTGTCTGTAGAGCTAGACAGAGATTTGCTTAGATTTGTTTCTCCTCAACCATAGATAGTCACTGAAGTGACTTTCCTCTGAAGAAGAACAGACTTGAATTTTCAGGGGAGGGTTTGTGTCTATTTCTGTCTGTCTGGGAGGTACCAAGTGTCTAGTGGAACATGGATAAATATATCAGTATTTTAATAGGCAAGTCAATAGAAAGTTTGCTGGTTAACCTCAGATTTCTTGGCCCTGAGTCTGCCAGTTCGTCAACACAAGAAGGTATCTGTCCACTGCTCATCCAAACTTTCTTCCTTCTGCCTGCGCCAAAACATGGTACATGGGCCAGACCCCAGGGTATGCAGAGATCTCCAGGTCAGAGCAATTGGTAAATGCATCCCCTTAAAA
This sequence comes from Mesitornis unicolor, assembly GCF_000695765.1. Lineage (NCBI taxonomy): Eukaryota > Metazoa > Chordata > Aves > Mesitornithiformes > Mesitornithidae > Mesitornis > Mesitornis unicolor. The sequence continues at coordinate 39,529 of NW_010187668.1, read as the reverse complement.
TTTAGCTGTGAAATTTAGCAGAAGTTACCTGCTGCTGGAGCAGAGCAGTAACAGGACTCTGCAATGGAGAGGATGGGCTGAATGGGTATGGATCAGATGCTGAGGTCCTGTCTCAGTTCTCATTTGATCTCTAGTCATGCAAACTCCTCTTGACTTTGCTAGGTGGCTGTGATAGTAAGGTTTGTATGGTTTAGTGTATGGCTCTTCACACCTCACACTCAAGGGGAAAAATGGCATCAGGAAGAATATGATGTGATGTAAAGAAAACCCATTAAAAAACCTGCCAGCTAACTGTCAGGAAATGGGAGTGAAATCTGTGTTTCCATAAGCCTCTAACTGTCCTTCCACTTCTCTGAGATGGCTTATCAAATTATCTATGAAGAGCATATCTTTTTCTTCTGCAAGATCATACTGATGATTCTAAACGATATTTTCCAATATTGAGAAAATATCTCTGACTGCAGTCTCCACAAAGTGTTCATTCTTATTTGCTTTCATTCCCTGAATGATATGTAATGCAGCAGTTCAATATACTCACCTAACTCATAGGATGGAAATACAAAGATTTGAATACCAGCATCAGACAAGTGTTGCACAAATGTGTTGCTAATGTAACTAAATTTTTATCAATAAAATTGAAAAACAAATCTATAGATTTCTGTCTTAGTAACATGCTTGAATACAAGTGAGTTTTGCCCGTAGTACCTGAGTAGGACTACTAAACCCTGTGGGACTATGTGCTATTTTGGTATCCATGTTTTAAGATGATAGAATATAAACAAATTAGAGAAAATCTGTAGAAGAAAATACGCAAAAATTGCAAAGCAAGCTCTATCAAGAGAGTTACAAATATATATGATGTAAGACAGACAAGAGTCCAGTGGGATGTGAACAAAATCTAGAAATACCTTTAAGGTGATATAAATGATGGATGACAACCACTTGGCTGCTAAATACAGCAAGACAAGACAGAATGTCTTGAAGCTAAAAAGGGAGTTTCAGAGAAAAAAAAAGTCTGATGATGAGAGTAGTTTGTAAAACAGACTCTTCAAGGAGATGACCGAGACATCCTCCCCCTCACATGCAAAGAAGCTGGATCTGAAATATTAGTGGAAATGTAGCCTTACCAAATGCAGGGTCAGAGGTGTAAGATACCTTCTTACCTCAATAAACCACAGAGGACAGTTACCATGTTCTCCTGTGAAATCTGATTTATAAAGCCTGCATTCAGAAAATCCTGTTGTCCAGACACTTCAGTAAAAGATGTCTTTCACTGTCTGAAGGATACTGAAGCTGGTAGTGTGACAGATTCAGCAGGCTCTAGAGTGCCATGTAGGAGATGAAAGCTTCAGAGCAGATTTAGGCACAGATTTTTGCTGCTTTGAATTTGCATAGGGAGGGTTGTTTTCCAGAGTGCTGTGCAAAGAAAACAGCATGAAGAGCCCTAGACTACACCTGGGATACATGGTGGATATAGTAAGAACGCTTATATACAGCATGGATGGGTGTCTTCTAGATAGGATGGAAAGAGAAAATTATTTGCAGTAAAATGAAGTAGCAAAGGAGTGGTGGAGAAAGCAGCCTATGAGGATGTTATGTCTGATCTGTGAGAGTATTATTGAAGGCTTTCTTGATTTTCCTTTGATGAACAACTTCATCAAAGGGCCTGACTTCCACGCAGGACCAGGACCACTGTATGCATTTCACTCACCACAGTGGGAGGCAACGTGGCATATTTTACATGCTGTCCTCATTTTTTAATATTTGGGTTTATTCACATACCTGCAAAATTTCAGTCTCACTTTTCTATTGTTTTGATTTGAATGTATTCAGATTTCTGCCAGATACTCACCCTGTAGAAATAAGTCAGTTCTTCAGGGAAGCACTGCTCAAATAGGCAGGACTCTGGAGCTACAGCTTCAGGTGAAATCCATTGCTTGCTGGTGACTTTTTGGGTAAATGGGATCAAGGTGTTGCTCAAGTCTTAACAAAATAAACAGAGGGGGCAGATAGAAATACAGAAATGTGTGCAGACCACCTCTTAAACTCAGCTTCAGAGCAAATCTTAGGATGTGCAGTGGTTATACATTCCCTCCAGCATAAGGATTCATGCAACTTCTTTCCCATTTGATCTCAAAGCTTATGGTGCCTCTCTCCTTGGGATGGCTGAGCCTTTGAAGAATGTGAGATGATGGTATTTCTCACTGCTAACTAAGATCTAAGATCTTTTCTAAGACTTAGGATCAGGCAGCAGTTTTCCTACAGCTTAGTAATATCATGTTTCTCTTCTCTAGCTTGCTTGCCAAATACCTAAGTATTTTGGATAGAATTTGGTCCTTTGTGTCTCGGTTTCTCTTTTGGGGCCATTTAAACCATGTCTCTTGTATTTGTCTTCTATATTGATGTAATAATTTTCCCTTTTTATAAGATCTGAATATGATACATTGGTTTCCATCCCTGAAGCTTTTTGTAAAAGAAGGTGGGAGTAGCACTGCAGTCATTTTACGGACTGAAAACTCATCAGTCTGATCCAAGGACGTGTGCTAGGGCTGAGCAGAGAAAACTAAAACATGGTGCAGAGCCTTTCCCACAGAGCTATTCTGCCCCCAATACTGCAAGCTTCTCTCAAAAAATGAGCTTTTCTGTTTCACAGGTGCTACTGGAACAAATTTGTTACTGTTTCTGCAGTGCTTAGAAAATGTGTGCTGCTGTATAAGCGCTAATTAAGAAGTACTACAGTGCCAGCTGACAGCTTAGGAGTGCTAAGTCGGCAAACAGTGGCAGTGAGTGGGCATGCTCTGTGTGCAGAAAGTTTAACGTCTCACCCGCACAGCTTGATCTGATGGCCAGTGCTTATTTCAGAGAAGAATTGCTAATTAGGCCTGTTTCTTTTAATATTCATTTCACTATTTTGCTGAAAGATTTAAGCATGGATGGGGGGGAATGAAACTCTGGAGCTAATCAAAACTAATAGCACAGTGAATAGTCCCTCAGAAACTATTAGGCTTGGACTAGTTCTCCTTGGAGACATCTTAAATGTAAAATTATACTATGTCCTTTTTAAATAATGTTAGCCTTTCTGCAGTGATTTTCATCCAGCTTGAGTAATTTGACATCAAAAAGGAACCAAATTAAAACAGATGCTTGGCATGAATAGGGCTTACTTTTAGAAGGAAGTATTACTGAAATGGAAACCTGTACATTTTCCAGCAGCGCAGAACTGCAGAACGCTATCTTTGTGATGGTTTCGTTGTAATTAATATTGCAGATGAAACTGTCAGGTTAAAATCTCTGCATGTGTTGTTTCACCTCCTTTCTTCAGAAGGGATGCAAATCCCACCTATACTCAGTTCTACTAGTGGTACCCTGAATTTTCAAATATATGATAGTTTGTAGACATAATGTGCAAAGGGACACAGAATTAATTCTCCCTTTTCTCACCCCTCCCTTTCCAGAAAAGGAAAGGATTTTTACAGACAGTATCACATCACACTGTTACATGGATCTCTTCTTAAATGTGATTAACCTATGCTTACACTCCAAACTGGTTTTAGAAAAAACTTCAAAGTATGTAATAGAAAATAAAGCAGCTTTAAAAAGTGCAGAAAGCACTCTTTCTCCTCCATGCTTTTTCCGCAAAGCCATCATAAGTTCCCTGGTGCTGGTCAAAAGGATCTTTTTAGGTAGTCCTGCTGGTTAAACACACTGGCAGCCTCAGCTGTGGCTGTTTAAGGTACTGTAATGCCCAGGTGTCTGCCCTGACCTTTTGTTGGACTTTCAGCTATAGCAGAGCAATGAATTAGGAGATTGTACCAGTGGCCCAGCTACCTTGGTTCACACCCTTGTGTTTGGTTCACACCCTTGTCTTTCAGTTCCAGCTACCAGGAAAGGTCGCTTGGGGCAGCTGAAGAAAAGGCAGATCCTGGTCCCATTTGGGACTGGGGACAAAAAGAACAGCCAAGGAGCACTACAACTTATGGTCTGACAGAACAACCCACCAAAGCTCCTCAGGCAAAGACCCACAACCTACTTTTCATCCATGCCTGTGCTGCAGGGTGTACCTTTAATGCTTCCCAATGTTTGAGGTTGATGTTGTGGAATAAACCCACTAAAATCAAATAGAGAATTTTTGCTGCATTCCATGGTAGTGTCATACATCACAGTGTTAAGGATTAAACCACAGTGCCAGTACTGGGTACATTTGACTTTCTCAAGAAGGGACATGGCTACCATTGCCTATTTTGATTGGTGTGATTAGACAGAGCTTTTACATCCTGTTTCACTTAAGGGGAAAAATCAAGTCGGAGCCAAGCAAATGTTTTAATACAGTCTTGTTTGTTCATTAAAGATGCATGAAGTACTTCCTCCCCAGCACAGGAAGACTCAGCAGCAGAGAGCAGTTTCCTCGCTGCTAGCTCCAACTCAGCCTGGCCCAAGCCTCATCCTTGCTCCTTAGGCCTGTATCACTGCTCTTCCCATCAGTGCATCTCATGTTTCTTTTCTGCCTTCTTTCTCACTCTGTTGCTTTTCTCTCACACTTTCTTTTAGGCTGTTCATTTTTCAGACAGTAAGGAGAGTTAAATTGTCACCTCCTACCTCTTGCCTTTTTCCAATCTCACAACTGTAATGATGGAGAACTCCATGTGAGAACACAGCCATCCTCCTCACACAAGGTCACCCAGGTTAATTTTGCTGTTTGAAAAGGCAGTTTTTATTAGTAGGGCTAATTCTGCCCAAAACGGATTAGGGAGTGCTCACACCTACTATTTCTTTGGCAGGGCTGTGAAGGCTATAAGTCCCAGCTGGTGGGTGGTATCAAACAGCTAAAGACTGTAATATCTGCTAATAGCATAACTAAATCCAGAAGAAGAAATTTATCTACGCTATTGGAGGCACACATATACCTTCACAAAACTGAAACAAACAAATATAGATATATATACTGTCTATATAATTGCTGTACCAATTTTAGCAAGGTTTTACCCACACAGAACTGTATTAATACTCTCTTTTATACTCATCAGTCCACTGTGGCAAGGCTGAAGACATTGAAAACCCATTAGTAAGAGAGAATTAGTAAGGGGATTTTTTTTTCCATGCCTAAGACTTGTAGAAGGACTTGTAAAATCTGGCCAGATGCACTAATTAGGATTCTGAAAATATTCTGTCCTGATCCTTTCTTCCTTGTTAGAGAAAGAGTTCAGTATTGTCCTTTGACGAAGCTTGACTCATTTGAAAATATCATGACGTTCTTACCCTAAATTCTGCTGAAGAAAATGCACCTTCCCCTACAGCTACTCAGTGAAATACACAAAGGATGTGATAGTCAAAGAACAAAAAGTCTCCTATTAGAACAAAGCGCACAATTGCATTTGCTGAGCCTATTGTGCTCTGGAATTGTTTAATCCACTGTTTAATACAGAGGAGTTTCTAAGCAATCCCTGGGTGTCCAATACATAGAGAAAAGTCTATTTGTTATATGGCCCAGTTTCTTATTTTTCTGAAGGACGATAGAAGATCCCTGTGCTTCATAGCGCTTCTCTGCCAAAGTACAATAGAGCTTTTGTAACATTTTCAGTTAAGTTATTTATACATTATGATGGCTTTCTGAGTTGTTGTTCTTCACTGCACATCTACAGAAAGAAACATAAAAGTAGCATCATTACATATTACTCAAAACCTCAGCACTAGTAGCTCTTCCCTTATTCTGTAATAGAGGGTGTTAATGTACACATTTTAGCTGAGTTCAAATCAGAATTAATTTCCTAAAGAAAACACATCATTCCTTGCACAGGAAGAGCTGCAGGAGGTTCATAAGTCTGACTTATTGAACACTTTTCAAATTATGGTCGAGGTTGCTTCATCTACCTTGGCATTGATCTGAGGAAGGCGGATGTGTGGGTAGATAAGCATGTAGGATTGTGAGCGAGGTGTTCATGGTGATTTTGGACTCTGGGCCCAGCAGCCTGTGTGTTGCTGTCTAGAGAAGAAAGCGGTTACTTTACAAGTATGGCAGAAGCCACACACTTCTGCCAGGAGGCCAAGCAGCCCGGCGGCCAGCTGGTGAGCGTGGGGAGACTGCGTGGAGGAGACTGTGGTGGGGCTGCCTCCGTCCTGCCTCCCCACTGCTGCACCTGCACAAGGTGCTTGGAGCGTGCTTAGCCTCTGTGTTATATACAACAGCACTTGCACTGAAAATCAGAAAGTACAGCTGCATAGAAAGCACTTATTTAACACCTGTCCAGTGAAATCATTGCCTTTTCACTTACATAATTTAATTCATTTTATCTGATACTTTTTGAGAATCTCAGAACTACTTGTACCACTGGAAGCCCACAGCATATCTTCCTTAGCCCCTGTGTTTGATAAGGAGCATTGGGCCTGCATTTTACCACAGCTCATTTTGGCTTCAAGGCAGGGCAAGGTTTGCAGATGTTCTGGGGATGTAGCACCTCATGTTGTGATGCAGACACCTCTGGGTGCAAAAGCAACCACCAGCTGAACCACCCTGACATGGTAGCATTACATATCTACTGCTGTTCCTACTAAATCAGTAGCAGAATGCTTCAGGTTATGTTATTTTATTTTATGTTAGGTTATATGTTGTTATGTTATTTTGAGTTTTGTGTCTGAGCTGAGACCATTTTTGGTTTGTTTTTATTTTAGGCCATATATGTACATTTATAGTCCTACATTATTAAGAATTGCTTAAAATTTTCCACAGCTCTGCATAATTCCTTTCACAGGAAAATACAACAGGAAAGAATCTGTAATATATGGCTTGCTACAGTACCATAATGATAGTAGTAGTTAATGTAGTAGTAGTAATACCTGCTGCAGTAAATCCTGCTGGTTTGTTCAAAGCAGGCAGATCCTAACAGATGCACATGTGTGGAATTCCATTAACTTGTCAAAAGCTGTATTACTTTAGCCAAGGAAGAAGCCCTGAGGATCTTTTTATATGTTAGGCTTATTGGTTGAGTGGGACACATTCAGTCATTGTGGTTGTATTTACGAGGAGTCATTCAATCAGGGTTTCATTGGCTTTTTGAGAATGTCTCTATTTAACTGGGAGAACAACATTATTCTAAGGAGAAACTGCTAGTAGCGTTTTTTCCACATGCAAAAAGTAGCCAGGCATTTATCCTCATTAACAAAAGAGATTTTTAAAAAGTTGTTTCCCTGTAAACCACACTGTTTTAAATCTATGCTCTGTGCCCAAAAAAACAAGTGATTATCAAAAGCCTCTACCCAGATCTCCCCTGACAGTAAATGTCTGTACATTTTCATTTCTGACAAATCCATCTGACAGGTAATTTCTATTCATTTATCAGCAGATATACAAGCATATGCCAGTATTACAAACATATCCATTTTTTTATGTCAAAGAGGTTATTATAAAACTATCAATATTTTAAAAATCTCTAGGTTGTTTTGTTTCTAAATGACACTTCCTGTAACTGCCATTATTTACAGGCAAACATAACTATAGGCATCAAAAAGAGGTCCTACGCCTTCAGAATTTAAACGAATTATTGCTCCATCTGGCTTTGGCAGATAGTCAGTGTGGCTCTGAATTGCACAGGGTTTGAGCTGTCCTCTCCTAGAATAATGATTAATAGAATAATTTTAAATATTTATTTGTTTAAATCGCATAAAATGTTTGTTTTGTGCTTAATGCTGCCAGCCCATATCTTACTACACTGTGGTTCTTGTATTCCAGATAATTGATAAGAGCAAGAGAGATCCCTCTGAAGAAATTGAGATCCTCTTGCGATATGGACAGCATCCAAATATCATCACTCTTAAGGATGTGAGTAGTCTTTGAGCACTTCAGTATTAAATCATTTTCACCTTATGATCAGGCTCACTTACTAGTCTGCATCTGAAGAATTCTCCAGTAAAATATTAGAGCTAAAACCAGACTCACTGAAATCAAGGGGAAAAAAACGACAACTTTAACAAATTCCTGGATAGCAGTTGGAAAGACTGGTCAAGTTATACATTCTCCCATGTCTAACCAACTGTAGATAAAAACAAAGGTCCTCAGTGCTGGAGAACAACAAAATATATTTGGTTTTGCAGCACTATTCAGAAGTGAGATCTCCCCAGTTGGATGTTTTGAAGTGAGCTGCTGAGCACAAATGGTGGTGCCGCTGGGGGCTCTTCCTTCATGAGCAGCAGCCAGTCCCATGCAGCCTGTGATACCTATTTTGTTGGGAAGAAGAGAGCTCACAATGCTGCTAGGGTTTCTCTTGATAGTGTTTTAATGCCAGAGAGTATTTACCTTCTACTCAAGCAGCCTGAGAAGACATGAAGATATCTTCTTCAGCATTTCATATGGAGATGGCCCTTCACTACGCTTACATGCAGCAATTACCTTTAGTCAGAGATGTTTCACTTGCGCTGCCTGCAGTCTCACCTAGGATTATCCACACATGCCATATTCAGAGTTTACAGAACAAAATCCTGCTGGTGTCAGTGGCCAGTATGTTATGGTTCAGACCTTAGAGAAGTATATAGAAAATTTCTAATCAGGAAAGTCTCACATAATTCTGAAGTATTAAAGAGTATCTCAAAATCTGTGCAAAAAAGGTTTTCTATTCCTTTCCAAAAACATTTAGCATTGATGACTTTAACACCATCTATTACCACATTCCAAATAAAGGATTATGACACAGAAACGGCTGTCTTCCAATTTAGACAAAAAATGTCTTTTACTGCTTGCAGTTGATGTTGATGGTGAATATATCTTGCAGCTGATGTCAACAATATATTCACCAGAACTGCAAATATAAACTACATTTTATCATTGGAAGCAGGTCTTGGACAGCTATATAATACAATTCATTTAGCTGATCATGAGTCAAAGGGAAATACTGATATTTGAAATGGCACGTATTACCCTGTAGAAGTGGAAATAGACAACATTACTGAGCAGAAGGCTTGGGTGAGAGCCAGCAGACATCTCAGGCTGTGTGAAGTGGTGCTGCTTTTAGCAGCTTGGTCTACACTGCTGACACGATAGCAGATCAGCAAAGCTACATTTCTGTGTGGAGAAATCAGCAAATCACTATAGACATGAGAAAAAAGTGATGAATAAGTCATTTTATAAAGTTGCCTTTTCTGTTGTTAAGCATAATAAGCACATTTCCCATTTCCCAAACATTAGGTGTCATTTTCTTCTTGCAACATCTCAAGCCAACGCTGTGATTAAAGGACCAACCTTCACCAAATTAATGGGTCCAAAATATATATATTTATTCTATTACTCTTCCAGGTCTATGATGATGGGAAATACGTGTACCTGGTGATGGAGCTGATGCGAGGAGGTGAGCTCCTGGACCGCATTCTTCGGCAGAAGTGTTTCTCAGAGCGAGAGGCCAGTGCTGTGCTGTGCACCATCACCAGGACTGTGGACTACCTGCACTCTCAGGGCGTAAGCATTGCATTTTTGGCTACCCGCATCAACCTTCTTAAAATCTGACTTAGAAAAAGCAAATAGCTGTGATTTTGCTTCTCTGAATTATAAATAAATTTTTAAAAAATAATTCTTTCTCCATATTTATAACTACATTTGGCCTGTGAAATAGGGTCAATGTGAAATGCTTTTTAGCCATTTTCCAACTGAACTGCAGTATGTTGAAGTGTTACTTTCATCCCCAAAATACATTGATTTTCAAGTTTATGTACCTTGTTGAGATATTAGTTGTTAACTTTTTATCACAGTCATTACTGCAGTACCTGATCTTTTGACAGAACTGCAAATAGGGTAGATGAATCAGCAGATAGCTAGAAAATCAAATGCTCAGCTTTACAAACTAAGTGGCAGTTTGAGCAGCTGATGGGAAAGGTTTCTGACATGCTGTTAAAGAGCTGGCATTTAAAATCTAAGCTTTTTTTATATATGGCAGTTTGAAAACCTCTCCTTTTCCACTTTGCAGGGACAAGCAGTTTGGATGACTAGCGAATTATTTGCTTCTTTTTCTGTTTCATGGTTAAAACAAGTGCATTTTGTGCTTGGTCTTTTATGTTTTCATGATAGTTTTTCAGCCCTGCTATAACCAATAAAGGTTGTTTTCCCACCACTGAAATGCAGCATCTCTGGTAAAACACACAGCCACTTGAAGCTGTGTGCCTATAGAAAGGATTTTTGTGAGTACATTTTGAAATGTGGAAAAAATATAATCCCTCCCTTCAGCTGTGAGCCATTCACATGGACAGTCACAAGAAGACTCTTACACACTTTCCTCCTATGAAGGGGTTTATTTTTCACCTTTTAGCTGAATATTTAAGGCCATCAGGTTCCAGAACACTCTGACACTGACATGTGTGTACAGCAACCCCCTCTGACCACCCTCAGGAAAGGTGTCTCCCCTTAGAGCAGCAGCCTCCGTCTTAATACACCAGCAGAGGCTGTCAAACTTGTTCTTTCTGATTTTAACAGACTTTAACCTTTTTTCTTTTTCTTCTATTCATTTGCCCAAGGCTTTTAAGCAACTTTTCTCTAAGACTTAAATATTTTAGTCATGAGCTCTTGACCTACCTCAAGCAGCAGACCAGAAATGACAGCCAAGCCTGGATGCTCCCTGACCTCCTCTCCTCATTTGTTACTCATTGCTTTCTTGTTAAGGTGGTGCACCGAGATCTCAAGCCAAGTAACATCCTCTACATGGATGAGTCAGGAAACCCAGACTCCATCAGGATCTGTGACTTTGGGTTTGCCAAGCAGCTGAGAGCGGAGAACGGGCTGCTCATGACTCCCTGCTACACGGCCAACTTTGTCGCGCCTGAGGTAGGATTGTATTTCCAAGCTGTGAGTAATGAGCTTGTCCTAGGAAGCAGTCCTTCCTCCCTCTCTGCCTTTTTCCCACTGCCTTTAAAAGGTGAGCAAGGTAGAAAACAGGCTACCAGTACTTGCACAGCCTCTATTACCATAAGTTTCCTATTCCTGGTCTCGTCAGAGCAGTTGTTTTTTCCTGACTGAAATTGTCTGTCTTGGACTGATGTGCTCAGTGCTTTGGCTCATTACTAGGATAAATGCCTTTTCCTCGCTAGCTGCTTCTACTCAGACTGCTTCCCCTCTAGTGCACTGTGTCAGAATGGCATAAGGCTTAAGAGGGAAATCTTGATGCCAGGAGTAAGACTTAAAAAAAAAAACCATGCATGAAATCCTGAAGTCAGTGAGTGTTTTATTGTTGACTTCATTGAGCTAAAGAAACATCTCTCCTCTTGGGCTTTCCTCGCACCAATCATCCCTGTTATAGGGGATGTAGGAAAAGGCTGCTTTCTGATTTTCACAGATGGGGAAACAGAGGAAAACTGAACAGCTCGCCCCAAGCACAGGGAGAGATGGTTGTGCATCACTCTTCAGTGAAGGAGCAAGAGGTTAATTTCGTGGGTAATTCTCCATTTCTTGGAGTGATGCTTATCAACAATTTTAGTATTTGTAATACACAACCTCAAATGTGTGTCAGCCTCTGCTTGTTATGGTCCTTATAAGAAAATTACAAAACTATTACCTTTCAATACTTCATCTGTCCCCTACTGTCAAAAAACACTTTCTTATGGTTGGTATCATTCCACAGTCTTTTATTCCCCACAACTCACCTTCATCCCACACTCATCTGTGTGGTTTATAATTTGAAAAAGAAAAATGGGATTATCTTTTTGTACAAGGTTCTTTCATGATACCAAAAGCTACAGGGATCACAGCCTTCCAGCATCAGAAGAAGGATTTGTTAAATTGAGACCATTGCCAGAGGAAGTATAAATTCAAAGCAATTTTTTTCCAGCAAAAGTCTTCCATTGCCAAGACAGATTGGTTTGTTATTTTATTGCTGTTTTGTTGGCTTTTCATTTTAGAAACTGGAATGAGCTGTTTAAAATTTATCAAAATAAGTAAAAAATGTTCTGTGACACTACAGCAGTTCAATTTCTAAACCAAAATATAATCATGTGTGCAAGATTTAAAGCACTCAGATTTTCTCCAAGTTACAATGTGCTTAAAATAGGTGTAGCTATGTTTCAGGATGGGTTATTTTGTATAGTGTCTGTAATCACAAACATTGCCAGCCCAATCCAGTTTCAGATCAGTCTCTTTCAATTTGAACTGAAAGCAGAAATCACACTCCCAGACGTTCGTGATGAGTAAGAGAGGTCTTGCTAATGCAGGAAATGTTGGAGATTAATTGAAACATTACCAGAACTGGCAGGGAGCTTGCATAAAGCCTTAAGTGCTTTTACATTTTACCTGTGACATAATGCTGCCCTCCAGCCTAGACTTGACTTTCACGTTCCCTGTCTGGGCCCTGCCGGGACGTCTGCCTTACCTCCATGACGCTAAGCAAGGCAGCAGAAAGTCAGTGGGGCTGATGACACATGAGGACAGTGGCAAAGGAAGGATGACATGTTCGCCTACTTGGATCTCCCTTTATTTTGGAATCATTTAAGTTGGGGCTTAGATGAGAACGTGAGCAATACGAAGGCTACCCGAGAGAAAGACGCACGCTGCCACCTAGTGCGAGTCACGCTGTGTGCAGGGAGCGGGAGAGCCGGGCTGGGCGAGGGGAACACGCAGCCTGGGTCTTTTTGGATAAAGTAACAGATTTTATTCCGCAGTTTTCCTCCAAAATCCGTGAAGAACTGCTGTTCTGGTATTTGAAATTATGAGATCGTTTATTAACTTTCATATATGCAACTATATGCATCTCTGCTTTTGTCACAACCGAGAAAAGCCTATATTTATAACTTTGTTAATCCAATAAATCAAAGCCTTTAGAAAGAAAAGGTAGAGAGACGTCTTGAGCCATTATCAGAACTGAATGAACCCAGGGGAAGTTTGTTCCTTATCACCACATTGCCCTGCCATGTGTAGAGCTAAGAACCAGTTCATGCTTTTACTTCAGATCCCACCAAATTCTCGAGGTGATCTAAACCCCTTCACAGGTGGTAAATTCTTCAGCATCCATTAGAGTAGGACACCAGTGCATCTT
>NW_010187668.1:15387-26503 GCF_000695765.1 Mesitornis unicolor | reverse complement strand
TCTTTCCCTGATTGATTTGTTTCTGAGACAAATGCATATTTCTGTTTGATAATATCTGCCTCCTGGATCAAACACTAGTATTTTTGGTCAAACTTTCCAACAGTTGCTCCTGCCGGTTCTGTATTCTCGCTTTAACCACAGTTGCACAGAGCTGTTGGAGACATTTTCAAGTAGCAGTGACACAAACTCATAACTGTCTCTAGATCCTGTTGTGAGCTGTGGAGTGAAGCTGCTGTCATTAAAAAGTAATTTCCAGAAAAGCTTTCCCTAAACACTAGCACAGAGTGAGTGCCCCTGTTACCTAGTAGCATGCTTGCAAACTGAATGATAGCACACAGTGACAACTGCCCATCATTTTGGGATTGTGTAATCATTTGCTTAATACCCTGCTCCACTAAATATCATCACTGCCTCATTTTTCTGTAATTTGCGTTGGACTTGATTGTCCCTGGTTATTGGAGGAAGACAGCAATAGCAATGAAAATGCAACTGTTCAAGAAGCAAAAAGAATGGCCACATCAGAAGATAAATGTTGGGTATTCAGTCTCGCAGGTGAAGCAAGAAGCAACTGAGTTTGTCAAATAGCAAAGAAGTTTTTCCCATAAAAACTAACATAATATAGGGAGAATGAATGCAGAAAGTAAAGAAATAGAAACAAAACAGCCAGAGAGAGTATATATGATGTGCAGGAAAGAGAGGCAGAAGCAGGATTTTACCAGCTTTGTCAACAGGAGGAAAGGAGGCTTTTTCTCCCCTTTTTTTCAGGTAGCAAATGTTTGCTCAGCAGCATACCTGACAGATGGTTGCTTTACCACTCATCATTTGTAAAATCTGTCGAGGCAACATTTTCTGAAACTGTTTTTCCCTAGCAGTGCTTGGTCTTTTCTGTGATAAACTTCAGATAGCTGAGATCACTCCTGGGTAATAAGGCTGCGGGTCAGGGAAAGACTTGCTGAATTTGTACATTCCTTTTTCAGGTGTTTTGCATCACTGATTCATCAAAAGGAGACAAAAGTCTTCTTGTGTGTCAGAACTGAATAAACAGAAGGGTAGTTTGCATTTATGAGCAAGTGTAGGATTTGGAGGTGGTCCTTGAGCTTTTCTGAGCCAAAAAGAAATAAAGTTCTTCCCCTAATCTCATAAATGCTGCCTCAGTTGGCGACTTCACTTTCTCTTGAAGCTGCACTGACTCAAATAGGTTTTTTATGCTGGTATGCATTAGCATAAAGGAAATACAGATTTTTCCCTTAGTGCTCTAACTCACCATCCTGTACCAACACTGAACCTACTGGTCAGATCTCTGCTGAGTACCTGTTATCTGTTAAATGTTATCTATCTAAATGTCGCCACTTTTCTTAATACAGAAGTAAAATAAGTGTAAGCTTTTTACTTTTCTTTGCTGTTGTCATGCTTCTTTACTAGTCTGACAATAGATTTGTGTTAGTGTGCATCCACTTATTGTATCAAATCCAGACTGAGCTCACATGTGCTTATCACTGTCACTCAGCCCTATGCTTATTACATCCAGCATTCTTGGTATGCTTTATGTTAGGAGGATACATTTCAAAGCATTGACTAGCTTTTTTAAAGAAAGATTTTGAAACACTGGGATATGCAAAGGGACTTGTTCTGCTTTGCTGTGTGTTAAATGGTCAGAGAGGCTCCCAGAATGTCTAACAAAGTGCACTCCTCTCTGTCACTGTGGAGGTGACGGCGGTGCTGGGCTTGCACACTAACTCCAGCCTGGGTTTCACCTTGCTCCACTCCACTGCTGAACATTTTGAACCTAAGGCAGCCAGTTTTGAGGGCAAGTCCTGGACAGGACAGCAGATACAACCACTAGCTGGTACTTTTTGAAGCCTGGAAGCTAAAAGATTCAGGAATGCAGGTTAACCTGTTTTTGTTTTTTTCTTTCCTTCGCATAGGTCCTTAAACGCCAAGGTTACGATGCAGCCTGTGACATCTGGAGCTTGGGGATCCTACTGTATACCATGTTGGCAGGGTGAGTGATGAGCAAAAGCAGAAAAAAAAAAAAAAAAAAAAGCTGTGGGCTCAGTCCTTCAGCACTAATTAAGCCAGAAAGGAGTCACAGACAGAGACAGAAAACTGGCCACTCTGGGACATCTGCTCACTTGTATGAGGCAAGAAAATAAATGCAAAAAATGCAAAAGAATTAGAATAAGTTTTTCCAGAACACATAAATATCTTTTACACTTTTGCAAGTTGTTTAGGTTTTTAATAGGCTGTACCCGTATGTGTGCTGAGACTAGACTCCTAAAAGACTCACTCACCACTTAAGCAGCGTGAACATTTCACACTAGGAAAAGGGTGCAGCTGTTGTTATTAACAACTGTTGTTGTTATTAAGGTATCTGAGCACCTTTAAGGCTAAAAAATATCCCAAGCATAGTTTTCAGGTGCTGTTTGAAAAATATTCTGTAGAAAGCACAGAAAGCAAATGAACAGATCACCAAGAACAGCAACAGGCAGCAGGAACTTTCAGGGAGTACTTGGCAAAAAAAGACAAAACCTACAAAGGTGTTGGCTAAAGTTAAATATTGACACAAGAAGACCCAGAGAAGAGACAGACTGAAATAAGCAGTGAAGGATAACATGCACTGAGGTGAATGGGAAACACAGTGTGCAAACCCTATCTGGAGTTATCAAGCTCCTGAATTTCCTTTCTCTTGGTGGCTGCAGGGTATGGTATGTGCACGTTTATCGTAGCTAAGTGCAGCTTGAAACTTTTCAGTGACCTCTCACAGCTCTTTAATCTGATTCATGATCATTCAGCTGTGGCAAGAAGCTTGGATTAATTCCCAGATTTATACAGAAAACAAAGAGTTGGACCATACCTTTTTGTTATTCATGTCTCTTGCCTTGTGAATTATAGAAAAGGTGCCAGGAGTTTCTGTCCCATCTATTTTGTTCTTGAGTACAAATGCATTCCAAATTAGCTGAAATATATTGTGACTTTCTGGGGCACACTCCCAGTCTGTTGGGATCTCCAGAAACTTGCTTCTATTCAGCTAATGTCACAGATTTGCAGTGATACACAACCAGAATCAGTAAACTAAAATCAATACATTACCCACTGTCACATTTGTTTAACTGATTCTATTCAAAATGCTTCTTTAATAAATGTGAAAAGAAATCCAAATATATTTGAATCTGAAATAAAAATTGTACAAGTTAGTGGATATTAACTTTGCTGACAGGTGCTATTAGCTTGTATCTCACTTTTTTCTGCATTTATGCGAGAAATAAGAGTAATTCAAATAGTTGAGAAGAGCTGACTTTTTAGGTGTCACCACCTTCCTCACCAGAGGAGAATTAGTAGGACCTGGCTATTATTTGCAGCCAGGATTTTATTCTCTTCTCATCAACACTATAAGCAGAGAAAGCTCAGCCAGCCAGTGCTAACGCACAGGCCTGGGATCTTATAAATGCAGGCAGTAACAGACTCTGGAGTTTTAGCCAGTCCTTAACTCATAGCGCATCCCCCTTGATAGTTATAGATTGCAATAATATTATATATCTCTTTGGGCTGAACATCTGTGAAATCTGACATATTTTTGAAAATTAGAAAATACAGCATGAGGAATTGAATGTGTGATTAGGAACCAGGTGGGATAGGAAGCTTTGGCCAAACCAACTGTTTAACGATCTAAAAACCACTCTGGCAAGCTTTCAGAAGAGAAAAGACAGATGGAAATCTCAAATACCCCCTTCTTCTAAACCTACACAGCTGTTCAAGACTGGGGGATAAAGTTTGGCCCCATAGATTTTAATTAGCTGCAAAAATCTTACCACTTGTCACTTTAGGAAGACAAAAAGTCTGCATGTGACACTAATTTTGTAATGCTGAGGACATGTTACAAGTAATTTCTGACTGGTTAGATCAGGCAGTAACCTACTGCTGATTAATTATTATGCCCAACAGGCTTGCAAATTATGATTAACAAAGCAGTGCAAAACGGATGATAAGGGTTTCTTTTTATTTTCCTTTTTTCCTGTTTCAGATATTATTTTTTCTCCTTTATATTTTTTATCCTTTCTTGCCATTATCAACGTACTTCTATTGGCAATAAAGCAGGTTTAAAACAATTAAAGAGATCTGTCTAATTTTTAGAAATAATATTTCTTTCCTAAAAAATAAGAACAGAACAAAAATTTTAAAAAACAATTAAGGAACCAATCTTTTCCTCTGCAGAACAATTTAATATGAGGAACCACCAGACTGTATAGTTTGAATGAAAATGAAGCAGCAGTCTGTCCATTCTGGAACCAAATTCCTGTTGTAATTGGTGGCAGTTAGCACTAGATCCTAGAAATCATATGCTTGCAAGCTGCACAGTATTTTTTTCTGTCTTTTTTTTTGATAGGTTCACTCCTTTTGCAAATGGACCAGATGACACCCCAGAGGAGATTCTGGCCAGGATTGGCAGTGGCAAATACGCACTTACAGGAGGAAACTGGGATTCAGTATCCGATACCGCAAAGGTCAGTGACCACTTTCTCAGATTTTTCTCTTGTTCTCTGAAACAGGCTTGCAGCCTGCAATTGTAACAAACTTAAGAGGGAGATGGTCAAAGGTGTTATTTCTCAGTGCCTCATGAAATAAAGGGTTACTTCTTTATGTTTCTACCACTCTGCATGTTAGTGTGTTAATAGTGTGTTAGGAATTTTAGTAATTTATTTCATTAAACTAAGGCATAATACAGCACAACCAATTGTGAATCCTCTTAACATTAAAACAGCACACAACTGTTGTGGTGCAACTGGATTTTCAAAAGAAGTTTAGGGAAGTCAGTTCCACAGATTCATGGTCTATATGTGAATCACCTTTTTGCTCCTCAAAGTTAACCAGAAGCAGGTGGTTTATAAACTAGCATTTGTAACTTCTGTACAGTTCACAGTTTAGGCTGCTCATCTATCACAAAATGTGGAAACCCCAAGAGATAAAATTAATGCAGTGCTGAGACCTTTGGGTATGAAGCTGTGCACTGGTCTGTGAGACAGTTAGATGGGCAAGAAAGCTAGCAAGCTTCCAGTTGCCTGGCATTAATCAGAAACTTTGACAGGATTTAGATATTCTCACAAGAGATTTCAGTTTTAGCAACCAGTAGTATCCAGTGGAAGAACATTGATGTATCCCATCACAAAACTGCAAATAATCCTAGTAACCTATTCTTGCTACCAACACTTATGAGCCTCACAGTTAATTTTTTATCAGATGTCCAGTTTTGAAATTAAAATGTTCAGACGTGGTAGAAATTATCTCATTGAATTTTAGCTGATCAATTGTTACATTTCTATTCTAAGCTTCTCTTGTAAGCATGCTTTGGAGTCAGTGAGGAGAAGCCTCCAGATGGCATCTTCTCTAGGTGGAGTTTATCACCTCTATAAGATCACCAATAATTAACAGTCCCTTGATAAGTTGAATATCCTCCACATTATCTTTTGACTGGATTTTCAGCTGAGAGTTGAAAGTTACACTTGTAAATTTTGAAGACGAGACTTTACACTTAAAAAATATAAAGCATATTTAAAGTGCATCCCTCTCTCCACTGGACATGCCGATGATGACACTGCCACCAGGAAGATCTTAGTAAAACCTGCACTGCTGTTAATTATGTTTTGCCTTTTACTGTTTTCTTCCTCTTAAACCCAGGACATTGTGTCAAAGATGCTTCACGTAGACCCTCACCAGCGCCTCACAGCAGTCCAAGTCCTAAGACATCCATGGATAGTGAACAGGGAGTATCTGTCTCAAAACCAACTCAGCAGACAGGATGTTCACCTTGTGAAGGTATATCCTACCCCTCTGCCTCTTCCTTCCTCGCAGAAGGAGTTGTCATTTGTGTGAATGTTCTGGGAACTGGTAGAGGAATTGGGAAGATTATTTGTCACAAAGGTCAAATTTAATATGGCATGATATTAACAGTGAAGATTTTTGACCTGTCATCTGCTCGATATTTTTAACTGCAAGCTGGACTGTAATGACCTGGTGGGACTCGGTGCACATACTGCTACCCACTACGTTGAATCAGAGACACTCCAGCTGTCTGCCAGCCTAAATGTTGTTATCAGTTCATGGAAAACATCCATGGACATCCATTTTTTTTCTGGAGACTGAATAGGGAGAGGGTGGGAAAAAGCATCAAAGAACTACTTTCAGCCCAGCATTTTCTCTTTCTCTATTTTACAGGGTGCAATGGCAGCCACTTACTTTGCTTTAAACCGAGCACCTCAGGCACCAAGGCTGGAGCCTGTATTGTCCTCTAATCTGGCTCAGCGGCGGGGCATGAAGAGACTTACCTCTACCAGGTTGTAGCAGTACCCCCAACAGGCCTCTCTGAAAACTCACAGTTTATTATTTGAGAGATTCATCTTTACTTGGCTAGCAGAACTTTTTTGGACAACCTACATATGAAGTCTCCAGAACTAGCAGAAGCCCACTGTAAGGCAAAGTTCTCCTTTGCTCCATTGTTTCTTTTACATTCCAGCCAAGGTCCCGAGTTTAAGAACTTCACAAAGATGTGCCAATTTTGCCCATAGCTCTGTTTCCTTACTGAGATAAAGCCAAAAAAAGTAGGCGTGCTCCATCCTTCCCACCCTAGGAAATACTGTTTTTGAGTCCTTAAGATGTTCCATTGGAACACTGTTTTCATTTTGTTTCTTGAGAAAAGCACTTTTTGCTATGAGGAACGCAGTGGGGTTTGAATGTTTTCAGCTGTTCCAGCATGTGTCATGATGAAGTGGCTCAGCTGGTCACCAGTAGACATCTACTGATCTCTACTCACGTCAGGAAGAGTGATGACTGTGGAGACACATGAATACCTTACTTGAAATAAGTGCTATACAACATGAAGGAGAGAGAGCTGTTGGTGGTAGAAATACCTTCTGATTTCAAGAGTTCTTTTGCACTTTGCCCCTGTCCTCTCTGGAACAAAGTCAGGACCGCTCAAGGAGCATGTGCCACCAGCCCTGACTTACCGGGAGGTCTCTGAGAGCAGAAAACCTCTGAGAATCTTGGTCCTCTGAGGAAATTATTTGGTCTTACAAGACTGTGGGAAAGCATTCACGTAAAACAGTGTGAGAAGAAGCCAGTGGATGAAAAGGTGTCTGTTCTTGGCCAGCAAGCAGGAGGTCTGGGAGGATCAGGTGTTGGGGCTGGGCAACCAAGCAGAGGCAATAGGTAAAAAGACCCATGGCAGCGTGGTGGAGAGTACTGCCAAATGGAACTAGTGTGCATGTGCTTAAGGGGGCAAACTGAGACTCCCTTTAAAAGTGAGGGACAGTCTGTCTTCAACAGCTGGTACAGAAGAGGGTGGGTGGGTGGCTGGGCTGCTGAGGGGCCGGGTGGGTCGGCATAGCCGTCCTCCCATGCCATCACTGAGTCTGCTCACGGAAACTGGCTCTGGTGGGCCAGAGTGCCACCCTGGAGCAAGCAAGGCCATTTCCAGTCATTGCTCCCTGCCCTTCCCTGGCTGCTCACCAAAATCCACCACGGTTACCCAACATTTCATGTCCCTGCCTCGCTGTTCTGCTCTAGCAGAGCTAAATTCCCTGTGTCATGTGTGTGCGGAGAATACCCACTTCTGAAGAGTCCAGCTAACTCTGTTACAAGCTTTAATAATAATAATTTATGAGGAGAAATGGGAGGATGCTCTGCTTTTATATTTATATAAATATGTACATGTGTATTTATATACATATAAAACAAAAGATCTGTACCCTAATACCTGGATTTTCCAGGTTCAGGGAAAGAAAACTTTGTTGAAATGGTCTCAGAAAAATGGACTTTTCTCATTCCCTGATTTCAAAGAAAGTGAGAAAGGTTTGGGGTGCCAGATGTTAACTATTTTTTTATTCTTTTTCTTACCCATCTTGGCTTATGGTGGTCACAAGCTGACCAGGATTCTTCTTTGTACTGCTTTTGTTAATTTTTGTTTTCTGAGTAAATGTTGTCACCTCATATGCTTTGTGGGAAAAGCTAATGTGCTACGTTGGCTTTTTGTTCTGTTGTGATGGGGGAAAAAATGTGAACATGGAGCTTCATATGCTAGAGATGGTAATTTTTCTTTGCTGGGTAGTATGTACATCTCAGTGGTGAACTGGAATTACCAGATCATTGCCTCAGAGTGTCCAAGGGAACAAGGGGTTGCATTTGCTATAGCAATATCCTTCCTAAAACTCTCTCTGTTCCTGTGTTGGCTGAACTTTGTTTGTTTGCATTAGTCTATTTTTAAATTTAAATTTATTCTTAATAATTTAAACTGATATTTAATGTTCAGGTTTATGTGCTGTGCACAGAGGACTGCTGCCAAGCAGCTCTCCTTGAAGCTCTTCTCTTTTCTAGAATAAATAATGTTGCGAAACTCCACACAGTGGCTGAATTGGCTTGGACTGATGTGTGCAAAGACACGCACGTGTATGTCTATGGTTGTATACACAGCAGCCCTCATTCTCACCTCTGGCTAAGCTGTGCTCACTATCAGCTTTTTGCTTCTTTTACACTTGTCCTCTTGTTAGAAGTTGTCTCATATATTTCTGCTAGCAGCACACTGTGAGATGAGTCCACAGGCAGGGGATATTCTGGCTTCTGCAGAAATGCTCTGGCCAGGCCTTTTTTCCCTGGAAGTGACTTCTATCCTGGAAGAAAGCAAGATGGGCATGAGGATGCTAAGGGCATCCTGGAGGGAGGCCTGGATTTTCTAGGATCCCAGCTGATTTGTGCTGTTTCAGGAAAATGTATTTTTAATGGTCAGTGTAATTGTATTGCATGGGCAGAAAGAATGTTGTAAATACTATGTACAGTTTTTGTCTCCTCTGAGATTTCCTGGTCATCTTTCATTGCTCCAGTCTGCTTTCTTTTCACAGCCATTGGAAACAGTCCCTCTGGATATATTTAGTCTTAATTCTTTAAGCATTTTGAGTACTTTGAGCATTTTTTCCATCTATTATTGTAGACCAAGTTTAAAGGATGTCGCTCTTCCCAAAGTTTAATGGCTTGAATCTCCTGCTGATTTAGCTCTTTCTAAACCACAGCTTTCACCCTATTAACCATACAAGGTTTGGTCCACATACAGAATGATGCATGTTGATGCTCATTAATTACTTTATAAGCCTATAAATTACATACAGTGGGGTTTGGTTATTAAGATTTTGTTGCCAGTGCATCCAGATGTATATGTGTGTGTGTGTGTGTGTGTGTGTATGTAAATACATACACAAAAAACCTGCTGTCCCAGCTTGTCCAAATGAGAAGTGTAGTAGTCAGTGCTTGAGGTGATACACAGAAGAGTTTTGTCTGTAGTGTTCTTGAAAATCTGTCATTGAAAATGGTAATGGTTACTCTGGGTCTGGATGGGCAGCTGCGCCCATCCATGGAAGAAGCAGTCCCATCCAGTCCCACCTTTGTCCCGGCTGTGCACCCCTGTGGACCCCCATGGCAGATCAGCCCCCTCTCCCCAGGTTTGCCTTGGGAGCTGCTCTTCTGAGGGTTTTCTGACCTGTTTCAGTCAAGATGAACCAAATTAAACCATTTCTACTGTCAGTCTTGCTAATCCAGCTCACTTAGACTGAAATGCAAGAGCCTCCTTCAGCAAATCCCAAGGGACATTTGCTTCTGGCAGAGTGGGAGGAACATGCCATTGGCACTCATTATTTCAGACTGATAGCACCCGCCGCTTCCTCTGGCCCAGCTGGAAGCAAGCAAAGATGCTTGGCCACGGCCTAATTGGCTGATTTTATACCAGCTTCTCCTTTCCAAACTCCTTGCTACATCATAACTCAGCAATTACAATTTGTTATTTCTAAGAAAAAATTTAACTCAAAAGTCTTTCTTTCTCCCCCCCCCCCAAGTATTTTTACTAAATGTTACATTTAACTCCTGAAAGTCTAAATATCACTTTCAATTAGTTCATACCATCTTGAAGGTTATCAATCCACAAAGTAACCTAGTGCCTTAGGCTATTACAAATAGTATAGTTACATTTCTGAACCATCAAGGTGTGCAAAGCAGTGACTGTCCAAGGCATACTAACATGTATCTGTCACAGACAGTCAGCTCATCTGAAGAGTCACTTCAAAAGCTGTCATTCAGCTCAGTAGACAGGAGTCTGCCCAGCAAGGAGGAGGCACGTCCTTACACTTTGCAGAGCTGGACCCCACCTCTGCAGCACCAGGACTTCGAAGACAAATGGTTCTGATGCAACCAGAAGAGTTGCACCAGTTCCTACACAGCACCACAGCTTGTGTATATGGCAAAGGTGTGGGAGAAGCTGCTCAGAGGAAGAGCTGACACCTGCCTCCCATTAATTTTTACTTGTTTAAAGTCTGTTTAATTTTTTCAAGCAAGTTTTAATGGCAGGTAGCATTTATAAAGCCTAAGTTTTTCAGCAAACCACAAGTGACCCTCACAGACGCTCAATCCCTACATCTGAAAACAATGGCCATGTGACAACAGATTGAGATCACCTTTAATAGCTCCCTGAGACTGCCCCTGGTTAATGAGGGTATCCAGAGCAGAGAAAGCTGTGAGAAGGATATCTTGTGTGACGTGATGTTGTGACACAACATGGCATTTCATGCTTTTTTGAAGTATGGATTGTGTTTCCCTGTGCTTCACCTAGCCCTGAATGTAGTACTGGGACTCTTCTCAGCCAGACTTACGGTTGAATAGGTTTTGGACGGAGTTTGAAAGGGATAATAAATCTTTTGGCTTACAAAGTACATGAGACACCGTTAGAAATCAGTATGCATACCTTTAAGGGACAGGATGGTTTTGCCCACGTAGTGCAGTGCTCTCTCTAACAACCTGTACTCAGCTCTGATGAATCCAAATACATTCGAACCTTGGTTTAGTAAGGCAATTGCTGTGTGTCTATGCTACGAATTATGCCAGGGCTTGGATCATCCCTTAAGCCACAAGTGCCACAAGGGTTCATTATGCTGCTGGTCCACGGAGCTTATGCCAGTGTATGTGAGTGCTGATGCTAAAAAAGGCAGCCACTTGCTTTCTCTTGACCTCAGCTGCTCATTTGTCCTTTTGCACCTCTCTTATCCAGGTCACCATGGTGCAAAGTAAACGCTTGCATGTCAGAACAAGT
>NW_010187668.1:10953-15356 GCF_000695765.1 Mesitornis unicolor | reverse complement strand
ACAACAGCGTCTTTTTGCCAGCAGTGCTGTCAACACATTGGTGTGGCTACAACTTCGGCATTGCCTCTATCCCTCTGAGTTATGCTGAGCTGAGCACAAGTGTGCTCAGAGTCGGGGCAATAAATGATGGGAAGTTTGTGCAGCAACAGGTTACCAGTGTCAAGCTGTGCACACATTGGGGAAGGACAAGTCCAGGCTTCTGGAAATTCACCACAAGTCCATATAAACTCCTTGTAACCAGAGGGTGTATGTCCACAGATGACTTGCCATGGGGAAATAATGTTGACCATGTGTATTTTTGCCACCGTTAACTTTATAAAGAGGATAGAAAAAATCCTGGGGTTTGTTTTTAAATCACTCATTTTTACAGAGGAAATTCCTGAATTTGTAGAGTGCTACAGTTTTCTAGATCCCTAGAAGGAGTAAGGTAGATAAACAGGTAAGGTAAAGCAGATTACTGTAGCAGAAAAGGAGATAGCTTTCATCAGAAAATTATTTTCATTCAGGTGTTTCGAAGCTGTATCTTAAGATATGTGTAGCAAAAACACCAAAGCAAATATTTAGAAACAAATTTCTCTTGTTGAACACCTGCAGACTGCACCTTTAAACAAGAGCCAAGCAAACTCATGTGTCTGAATCCCAAAAGACAAGCATCCAGCGCAACTGGGCTAACCACCTCAGATATTTCTTAGATAAAAATGAAAAGGCCTAAAATAGTAAAATGTTTTAATACTGTTCATAACAAAGGAAAATGTGCAAGCCCGCTTTCTTTTCCTCTTTTGAAGTATGCATCATAATCCCAGAGAAGTGTGGGTTCTTACCTCCAAACTGACCTTGCTCCTAAATCTCTATAGTGCCCCAAGACATCGTGGCTAAGCTGCTTCTGGTACCTCAGTCAGTGTCTGAACAGTCCCCACTCCACCCTCCACATCTGCCCACAAGCACAAGCAACAATTGTGCATCCTCTGAAAGTTAGCAAAAAGTGGAGTGTTAGAAGATAAAGTGAAGTTTAAATTCTCAGTAAATTCTCAGGTGAAGGGTGGGTAGAAGCATGTGCAGAACAATAATGTTATGGAGCAAATAAAGTTACAGTAGTTCTTAGAGCCAAATTTTAGCTATAATCTATTCACATTTTATGACCTTATATTTCCAAGTGCAAGTGGGTGACAACATATGGATGTCAGCCAGGTGTCTGATTATGCACGTCAGTACAGGCTTGCACATGGAAATGTTTGCAGCCCACCATTTAGAGACTAAAATTAATAATTTGCCCCTTTGCATCAGCCTGTGTTGTGTAAACCATGATGTTCAGTGTTGAACTGTACAACCAGTACTTCTTGCTTTGCTATATGTAGTTACAGAGACAATTTGTGCTGCTTTATGTCTCCTAAATGGATGTGATGATGGTCATAGATGTCAGAGACACTGTAGCCTCAAAGGCCAATGAGGAAAATGCATGTCCTCTTTGATGAAAGAGAATTTTGAAAGGAGAGGCTGGAAATAAGCATTTTGAAGTGCAGAAAATGAAAACCAGTAGCTAAAAGATTGTTTCTGATTTGCTACTCAGAGCCAAACCTTGCCTCCCTCACTCTTGTATCAGTTCCTTAATCTACATGCACCTTCCGTGAAATGAGGGGGACAGCTCAGAGCAGGGTCCTCTTTTCTGTCACAGTGGTGGAATCTGGCCATTAAGTGATGATGTGTATCAGGGGGTTACTTGGGTAGTATTAAATGAATTTGACAAAATATGAACCGTGATCTAGCACTCTGTTTACAGGCTCCATATTCATGTTTACAAATGATGATTTCTGAGGCTCACGCTTTTTACGTTTCCTGTATGAAAAGGGCAGCCAGTGTACAGATATTTATTATGTTTACCAGCGTTTCTGAATAGATTTTTTTAATAGTACATGGTTTTATGAAGTGTAATATTTTTATAGCAGAATGACGATCTTTGGACTTTCTATATTGTTACATACAACTGTTTGCAAATAAGCTCTTTGGTCCCTTTTTCCTGTGCACTGTATCCAGTGCTGCTGCTGCTGCTACTGTTGCTGGCCTCAGCTGCTGCTGCCCAGCCGTGCTGTGGGCTGGTGGTATTGTGAAACTGTGCAAACTGACTTCAAAGAGCTGTGATTGTGCTGAAGGGCTGGCTGCGTGCTGGGTCCCTCCTGCCAGGAGGGATGGGGAGCTCTGCTCTACCAGGGCAAGCGAGGAGAAGCCTCGGTGCTCACCTTTGTTTGTACTCTTTGTTTGCCACTTTGGCATGGCATGCCCATCCTTTCCTTTCTTTATAAAGAAATAAAAAAAGAAGAAAAAGGATCCTGCGTGGTTTCGCATAATTCCTTTCCAGTCCCTGAGCACTGGCCATGTTTGAATGCCTTGTGTTAGTCATGGTAAAAGCACACAGTTCCCTTTTCGAGTTATACCTGGAGCTGTTACCTCTCTGCAGCCTAAATGCTCAAATCTCTGCTTTGGGAAGCAACAAGTAAGCCTTTAATTGGTCAGACACTTCACCCACTGGACAAATTTAGCATTTCACTACCAGACAAATGTGCGCTTTCACGCAAGCTGCTTGGTATGGATTTCCCTTGCCCCTTAGTGACCTTCCGAGGTACAGTTCTGGAAACTGCTGGTTTCTGGCAAGCAGCCTGCATAGCCTTTTCTGCTTGCTGAACCTATTAGTTACCGCAAAAGCAAAATCAACCTCTCCTACTCTGAGGAATTGGTTCTGCTTCCCTGGCGTTACCACATCTGAGCCTGCGCACCATTACACTGGCATTCATGTCTGCAGTTTTCCATCATCCCCAGCAGCATCGCAGAGATGACAAATCCAGCTCAGGATCCCTGCAGGAACAGCATGTGGTACCAGATATGGGGAAACTGCATGTGATTCATGTCCAAGCAAGCATAACCAAGCAAACTTGGACTTCAAATATGTTACTCATAGGATTTCTGCTCTGACAATAGGTAGTCTCATGCCTCTGTTCTCCTTTCACTTCTGTCCTTCCTTGTTTTCTCTGTCCCTGAAAGAAGCGACCCTTTCTGCTCCTTCTGTCCCCATGGTCCTTCATCACTGGGACACACGTATGTTCTTCCCCATCCTCCTCTCCATCCCAGTGCCTACCATGAATTATTCCTCCTTTCCTTTGCCAAGCTTCTGTCCCACAGGTCCATCTTGTGGTTTTTATAGCCTCCTCTGGCAGACAGGCCAATGACTCCTGTACACCTGTCTTTATAGGCCCAGTGGTTAAATAAGGTGGCTTTTCTGGAGAACCTTAATCATATACAAGATCATCCAAATGGGAAAACTGAGAGAAGAAAATTTAAAAAAAAAAAGGCTTTTTCTTCCTTTCCCTTCCCTCTTCTAATTCTTCCTTTACCATGACTGTGGTCAGGAATGAGACAAGTTCAGCCAGTGTTTGACATAAATAACTTCACAGAGGACCTGGAAGCCCTGTGGCATGCCAGGCCATGGGCAGGCAGATGTCCTTCCTTCCAGCTCCAGAAACTGAATAAATGAGAAGTCTGAAGGCTTTACCTCTTCTGTGGTATAGCACTCACTGGCACTGATGCTACTGCCAAAAGCGAAGGGTTTTCCAGACATAGCCCTTTTAAGAAATCTGCATCAGCAACCATCTTAAATCTCTGCACTTACTGGTAAGTAACCATGCAGGTTTTTTCCCTGGTTAAAGAAGAAATGCATTTGGTTTTTTTTAAAACTACCTAACTTCCCTTTTCCCTTGTAATCCTGCACTTTAGTCAACACTTATTTCCTTCTGTCTTCCTCATGCTTCATCCCATCCCAGTTCACCTTTGGCTGCTTCACCCGCTTTTTGTGTCCCGCTTGTTGTGTACCATGAGAATTGTCCTGAGGCTCAGAAAGTCTTGTTATATGCCTGAATAGCATCTTGTTCAAGGGCAGGGTAGCTCCTGCCAAGCACTGCAGCAAGGCAAATAATAGGCAGTAACAATAATGGTTAATGTCTGAAGATCACAAGAAGCAGAGATTTTGCATTAAAAGTTACGAAGAAGAGCTGAAGACAAGGATTTTAGGCTATGCCCAGCTATTCAGGTTAACTACAGATGATTTTGCAGTGCTCTATCTGCTAAAGATGTTGTATCCCACTGTCTGGGTGCAAGATGGAAGAAGGGATCTCAATCCATTCATCCAGATGGACTGGAGAGCTATTTGTGGTGCTCTCACTGTTTTCTAAACAACCAAAGCTGGCCTGAGCTCAATTGTGTTCTTTGTTGAGGAAATTAGTTTATAAAAAGGCTGGTGACTCACTGTCTGTGGTGAGGCCACGCATTGTCTTGGTTTGGCACACTCTTGCCTAATTGATTCCTCCCATCCTTCAGGTTCTGCAGTGACTGGTAAAAATAGCCTTAAAAATAGCAAA
>NW_010187668.1:7316-10922 GCF_000695765.1 Mesitornis unicolor | reverse complement strand
TTTCCCTACTGTAGAAAGCAGGCTTCAGTTTTAATGATAGTCTCCTTGATAAGACATGCAAATGAAGAGTCAGTGATTTCCAGCGCATTTACCCAGACTTTCCAATTGTCACATTATCGTCTGGGCTCTTCTCTCTATTGTAAACTCAGTTACAATCAGTTATTTGCTTTACTTAGCCATCCAGAACAGCTGCTACTCCAGCAAGATAGTCAATGTGGAGCATGAAGGTGTGTTTTACCTTAGCATTTCACTTGGACAGGTGGGTGGATTTCAGATGTGAATCTCCACCAACTGCCATTATCTACAGTGACCTCAACGAGTCAGACGCAGTGAGGAGGTCATCCCCTAATGTCAGTAACCACGTCCCTTCAAAGTCAGAACCAGCATACTGAGAAAAAACCTTATTGGATTTAAGCATATGAGGCTTTTCCTAGAGGCTTAAATGTAATTCATCTGTTGGGACTAGAACAATTTAGCCTTTAGGAACATCAGCTGTTACAATGGACCATTAAGCACAGAAAACAGAAAACCTACATTTAAATTCTTAAAGAATTGATCTATAAGAATTACAAGAAGAAACTCACCAATATAACCGGAAGCTTCATCCATGGAAGAGATCAGGCAGTATATGTTAAAGGTAACAAAATGTCATGCCAAACCCCATCATTCAGTCATCAAGTGCCATTTTTACAATTCACCAACTACTATCACTGAATATTTTTTAAAGGGTTCAGAGTTCAGATGCAGGAAAAAAAAAAAAACCAAAAAATGCCTGCCATGGAGATGATTAAAGACCCTGATCTGTTCAGCTCAGCCTGGAGAAGGCTGAGAGGTGACTTATTACCTACAAGAATCTTCACAGGGAGAAAAAATCCCACAGTCTGGAAGCACAGAGAGCTGGACTGGAGTACAAAACCAGGAAAATGTCTGGGTGTAAAATCCATACAGCTGCAGCATGGAAATAATGGGAATAAGTTTTAAAAGTGAGGTTGCTTATTCACTGAAACAAAACCATCAAACAGGAAAGGGGTTTGCCATTCCTCTCAGTCACTGTCTGTAGATATCATTTAGACAGAAGGTTAATACAGAAGCAAGTAGATGACTTCAGTAGTCTGCAGTAACCTGGAAAACAATTTAAATGCTACGATGGTCTCTTTTGGCCTCAACTATGACATGCATTCATATCACCCTACCACAAGTAGTGAGCACCAAGTGAACAGATCAGGTTTCCATAGGATTAAAGGATGAACTCCAAAGATTAATTTGAAGACTAGAATAATCAACTTTCTCTGTTTAAATCTGTACCTTTACTGTGGTACTGGTGGAGAATCTTTGCTTTCTTTGACAATATAGAATATCCCTCCAAAATTTTGTGATGTTTACAATTATCTAAAACGTTTATTTAGGACCCTCTGTTTCACGCCATTGATGCAATATTGTTAAAACTTGTAGCAAAAGTGGGTAAATGGTGTTCCCCAAAAAAAGTAAAAAACTGACTGCCTTAAAAAGAAAATAATTTATGATAGCATTAGTAGTGCATTAATCCTGTGAACCACAGGAGGGCCTTAAACAAATAGGAGTCAAACATGAGTGAAACCTTCCAGTACAAAGAGATAAAGAAGACTTTAATCTTGAATAAAATCTCTAATTAGAGTTAAGATGTTTTAAAAAGAGTGAAAATTAGACCACAAAGTGTTGAATTCTTAAATTTCCAAGGCCTGGAGTCAAGTGATGACTTGCTAACTGACTGACTTTATGCAGCTTCTGCACATCCGTAAGATGTACCCCAAGACAGATCCTGAGTATTTAAAAAAAAATGAAGGAAGGAAGAAGGGAAGTAAATTGTTAATAAAAAATGCAAATGCTGTTCATATTAACACATAGTGACAGTGAAAGAAGGTGCTTCTCCAGAGAAAACACTACCCCACTCTCCCCCTCAGATTCAAGACTGTAAATGTTAGTAATTTTCATAAGAACTATTTTTGGTAAACCTTAAACACTAAAGATCTCATCTAGTGAAAGTTTTCCACCTCTGCGACAAAAATTGCTGGTGCAGCCACCCTGAGGTATGATGTGGCAGAGATTTGTGCAGAGCCACTCAGAATGGAAGTGCTGCACTGCCATCCCCATTGGGGTGCCCTGCTGCAGAGTGACAGTCCCTCTTTGTAGCTGAAAGAGCCTTAACTAAGCCTACAGAGTTGGAAGCTAGTGTCACGCTCCCAGGAGGTGGGATCTGTGGGTCTGACCAACATCAGACTGAGGAAAAGGCTGATGGGGTTCCCTGCTCTGATCAGCAGCACACCTGGCAAATAGAACCAGGGGGTTTTCATGTGATGTAGAGATGATGCTCATGGTGCCTCCTTCTGAGCTTTCCACAGAAAAGAAGGACCTGCTCTCAGCAGGTTGAGAAAAGCTACCACTGTTCAACCTTCAGGAGGGACACTGAGCAGAAAGAAGCACCAAAGTCACAGGGTGGTGGCACAATAAGACCATTCCTCTACTCCAGAGTTCCTCTTGGATAGGTTTTTGTTGAGCTTCCTGCTCAGTGTGAACCCTCCCCTCTTCGCCCACACAGTGAAGCTGAGTGTGTAGGGCAGACGCTGCAGTCCACTCCAGGTGCCAAGGAGCAGTAGCTATTGCATGGCTTTTGGATGTAGGTTCTCATATGTAATTTACAAGGCTCTGTGTAAGAAAAAAACAACACAACAAAACAAACAAAAGATACCGTTTGTAAAAAAAAAAAACCAAGATAGTCCTTGTGAACTGAAGCTGTAGCATCACCACCTAATATTAACGTTTATTGGAAAGCTAAATACCTATACAAAATATGACCTCAGATGTCTGTGAGATACATTATTTCAAATCTTTCTGATAAGAAAAGGACACTCACTACAGAGTTTGGAGGTTGTCTGTAACTACCCATCTCACTTTTGCACATGCACATTTGGGTACATCAGTAAAATGCATCTATTTTTTAAAAGTATACACATTAGAATCAGTACCTTTTTTGTGTTAGACCTTACATAAACTTAAATGACTCCCTGTTGAGTCCTGAATGGCCTTGTGGAAGTCCATCAGGACTACATTGTTTATTTCACTTTGATCCCAGTAGCTTTAGACAGGACTTTGGCATGTTTACCTTCAAGTTACTCATCTTGTATGCCCATGGTTTGTTTATCCACTGTAGCCTACTGAAATTCCGTGTGTGTGTGTCCCCCTTTTTTAGCCTGTTAAAGAAATAGGTCAAAGGTGATTTTAGGGTTCCTGTCTGGATATGCATCATCAATTCGATAAGACAACCTTTGGCTTCCTCTAGTAAGTCAGAGACATCCTAGATATTGTCTTGCTCTCACAGTTTTCCAGTGAGCAGGAGAAACCTCACTCCATTAAGTGAAAAACTGACCCTAACACCACTGAGGATACTGTAATTAGACCAAAGTGAGCTGTCATGTAATCAAGCCTTTCTGGCTCAAGCATGCTAATCTGTTTTATTCTCCCAAATCAAGCTTACCAATATTTATGTTCAAGGTTTTCCAGTGGCAGTAGTTCGGGTAGTTGTTCTTTAACAGAGGAAGGGCTGGAAGGGGAGAGAAGCAAAGAATTGTA
>NW_010187668.1:0-7285 GCF_000695765.1 Mesitornis unicolor | reverse complement strand
CAGGAATGATCCCCCTTTCCTGGCCATCCTCCAGCTTCACTTGGGTTATTTAGACTGAGGTGAGCCAAGGTACCAGTAAACAGCATATTTAAATATGGTAAGTGAATGTATTAGTAGCGAAACATACCAGAAGCCTATATTTGTATCATTTTCCACAAAATTTTTACTTATTCAGCCCAACGAAGACCCACGAGTCCTGAGGAAAGGATTGGATAGCTAAAATGTCTGTCATTAATTAACAGTGTCTCAACTTTGACCACTTTCTGCCATCAGTCAGAACCCTGATTTAGGCTCCTCCTTACAATCTGTGGGACATTTTGATTGGATAACACCTAAAGAAGGACACAGAAAACTTGGGAGAAAACCCATGACTAGTCCTCCTCATGAAATACAAGTGTTTCAGCACACATTTTGCAAGGCAGTAATAGAACAAGTAAACCTCCTCACAACCTTACTTGAGATGTTCATGCCACATCATTCATAATCCTTCCTTGGAAAAAGGAAATAGTTTTAAAAATAAATAGAAAACTCCCTCTACAATTTTTTTATCATGTTGGATTAATTGCCAAGGCAGGTTTTCCATAATAAGGAAATCAAGTCTGTTTTGCAGCCCAATTTGATGCCTGCTAGGAGGTGCAGCCTGCCAAGTGAGCACCACCAGTCCTCCTGCTCTGCTCCTCTGGAGACGATAATTACACCCATGAAGTGATTGTACATCATTTAACTATAAAAGTGAAGGAGAATTTTGCAAGGCAGTGTTACAAGAAGAGGCTCTCTTACCCCAGCTGACCCAATTTAGCAATATAAAGTACTGAGTGCACCTGACTGAACAAGCAGCCCTCATCCCTTCCTTCCCAAACACAAGATAATCATCAACAATTACTTCAAGGATACCAGCAATGCAGTGGTACAGTACTAGAAACAGCAGCTCGGTGCTTCTCACATGGATGTGGGGGCATGATTTTAAAAAAAAATAGCCATTTATTATCATAATTTCTTTACTTGACAAAAGATAATTTTATAAATTAAAAAATACTATTGTAAAGGTCTATCTTTAATTAGTAATCACTGTACCCTTGTAGCCCAGCACCTGTATCTACATTGCCAACTGGAAGCATAAGTAACCTTTGAATAAGCCCATTAATTGGATTTTTCCCTATGTTGTAAAAACAGCCCTAGCAATATAGTTTTATATTTAAAAACAGAATCTAAAATTATCCCATTTGAAGCATTATTAAATAATAAACTACAGAGATGAGCTTCAGCCCAGAAAAAGATCTTAAAACACTTAAAATCAATGCAGCCTTCATGACAGTAAAAACACAGATGCATTTAGCCACCACCGCTACACATATTTCAGCATGAAGTTGGCTTAAGTAATTTCAGCTGCAATTTTGGCTGTCTGTTTTATCATGTGTGACTAACTGAGGACTCAGAGCAGCTTCATCACAGAAAAGCACCGTCCTCCAGCTACACCACACACACACATGAAGTGCTAATAATGCAGCATTCATGCTTCATGTACAGCCATTTGCCTTTCAGGAAAAAGATTCCCAGGAGAAAACTTGCCCTTAAGAACAGTTGTACTGTAAGCGTAAGCAGGGGAAGATATTGTTTTCAGGTGGGGTTTTTTGCTATTTTGGGTTGGTTTTGGTTTTTCCCCACCTCGCAAACAAGGTCTGAAGCTTGCAGTCATCCCAGAGCAGGGTGCTGCTCCCACCGTTGAGCAGCGGCCTCCAGCTCATCCAGGTCGCTTCCCAGGCACAGACAAAAAGTATCTGTGCAGCCTTGCTGCAAACCCAGCCACTGCTCTGCCAGTGTTGTACTCCATTTCCCCTTGTCTACACAACTTTGGACGCTATCTGCTTTTCACAGCACAGGACTAAGTGCTTTCTATGTGCATATGACATAGACCATGTTAGGGCCAGAGCTTGTGTGATTCCTACATAATTTAGAATAACAGGAATAACTACACTAATAAAAGCTTCAACTGTTCAGACTCGCCCAACCGTAACCCAATCATGACAGACAGGTCTTTCTGCATGAAAGGAAGGGAAAAGCAGTGGTAATTGCAACAATTGCCTAGAATGTTTGTCTTCTATGCTGACAAAATACTTACTTTTTGCTTTGTTATAGGTAGCACCTCTTGCTTCAGTTCCTGCTGCCCAGCAGGTGCTTGGCTTGCCAACGATGATTGTTAATCACAGCTGCTGCTAATTTGCCAATACTTATGTCTCAGAAATCCAAACCGTTTTCCAGATCCATTTTACATCTATTTTACTTTTCACTTCTTGACTTTGTCCATTATAACTCCTACATCATAGTGTTCCTTTGGCCACTAATAGAGGAGGGTCTATATTTTTCTTGTGGTTTTATAAATATTACACTGCTGTCTTATTTGCAGGTCCTCAGCTGGACATACATGTTTTTATTTTGATGCTTGATCCTACTCCAGATCCTACTGAGAACTGATGATGAAGAAATGTCTCTAGCTCTATAATGTAATAATTCACCATAACTGATCAGGTTTTACACAGAAAATATTAAACTCACAAATGATATATGTTGATCTTGTGCGATAGTGTGTCAGCTCCACAGTCAGTGTGAGAACTGTTACCAGCTAGCTGCTGTATTTTTCAGCACTGAAAAAAGCATTTCTGCATTTTGGTAAATGTTTTCCAAAATGAGGTATAGCTCCTTCTAGAGCAATTTAGTTGTTATGCATTTATTTCCATTTTCTTTAGACTAATAATAAATTCATGTTTCTGGTAGGATGCCTCTGCAAATGTGTCAGGACTGGCCAAGCCATTTACAGAGATGGTTCATTATTTACATAAGGCAGTCTCCCGAGTCAGCATTCACAGGTCTGCAATCTACTTAGTTACTGCTGTATGCTCCACACGGATAACAACTCCTCAAGCATCATGCCGGCACCTAGGGATAATGTATCTGTTATCAAAGATGCAAAGATAAATGTAAGCATCGCATCAAGCTGTGCTCTTGCTTGGCTCCATTTGGCACTGCAAGGTGATTACATGCCATAGTCAATGGCTCGAGTCAATCTTCCCATCTACCTACCAAATGATTTGTGTCCACCTTAATGAACGGGTATTTCATTACAAGGTCTAAGATGACTGTCATAGCAATACCTTTTTTCTTCATATTTTTCTGCAACTTTGGAGCTACCCACAGCAGGAAAATAATAACTACTTCAGTCTGGAAGTCAGTTTCTTGAATAGCTTGTTTAATTGTTGTTCCCTTGTCTGTCATGCAACACTTCAAATAATGTGCTCCTGCAATTCCTTTCACAGCTGGGAAAAGGTACCATAATTTTTCCCTGCAGATGTTCATTAACAGTTACATCAGATATAGCCCTTAGGACTGACTTCTTGTCTTATGCCAGAAGCTTAGCTACTGCACAGCACTAGTAGATTGCTCTGCAGTGTCCGTAACACATTTCTCTTCACTGGTTTTATTGCCAGACAGGTAGTACATTCCTCTCTCCCTGACAGGGACATGCCACTATGCATGTGCCTGCAAAAGCATGTCAAGAGGAAGAAAGACATGTCCTAAAATGAGAAAAATTGCAGACTGCTTTACTCAGTAGCTGAATCTGTGTCTGTTGAGGTCAAGAAGTGCTGGTTCCTAAGCCACAGTTCTGGGATGAGGAAAACAGAAAGGGACATATGTCCCCTACAGCTGGACACAGAAATGGGGAATGTGGGATACAGAGACTCTCTTCTAGGAGAGACACAATATTCATTTGCTAAATGACCCATCACCCAACAGCTCACCTCCTCACAGAGACAAAATCCAAGGTACTGCAAAAAATTACCATGGCTCATCCAGCCCTGGCTACCTTACGTATGTGTACTTGTGAGCAAAAATACCAGTGTTGGGTGTGCTAGCACTGAAGATTTGTGGAACCAACGCTGAAGGAACCAGGGATGCTCTCCTCTATTGCCCCAGCTGCAGGCAGTGGTTCAGGAGAGCACAGATGTGTGCTGGCAGGGATGATGGGCTGCAGAAATGGTATCTACAGAAAGCCTCTGTTTTTAGAGAGTGTCCCATGCAGAGTCACTGCTAGACCCTAGACTCTACCTGCTAAAAACAAGTGAATTGAAGTGTACTAGCTTGCTAATCTAGTGAGGAAGAGTTAAGATGGCCAGTAACAAAAGTTCATAAGCAAGTTTAAAAAGTAGTGACCTGGCCAAAGTCTGAGGGAAAACAAGGAGAATAACTGGGCAGCTTAATAAACTCCAGAGACATCTCCTCACAGAGGTCAGAAGTACAGGGCTAATGAGAAGCAAACAAAAGGAATTGGAATTCCAGGAAGAAACTCCAGGAAAGAGCAGGTAGGAGTTTTGTGAAGATAATCTAAGGGATAAAAGATCTGTCTGAAAATGAAACCAGCTACAACTACCTGTTCTAATTGGAAGAAACATAGGAGCCATCCTCAGACATACATGGCTTGGCTTATTCACAGGCACCTAATGTCCTAAAAATCAAACGGGAACATACAGTAAAGAGACATATGAGTAGATGAAACTAAAGAAATGGTGTCAGCCTACAGATAACAGAATCACAAAGGTTAAGGCATGAAATCAGCTTCAACTATCATGGGACATAAAAGACAACTAAAGAAGTGGGATAAAAGCATTAGAAAATAAAATAAGGCAATGGAAATTGCAGACAAAGTCCATGACATGTAAAGACAGAAGCATAATAATAACACCTCAAAATAAATCTAAATTCAGTGTGAAAAAATGGATAGAAGCATAGTTCAGACCAGGAAAAGAACAAGTGAAATATATTTCAGAAAAAAAAAAGTGTGTGGCAGGATCTAATGAAACTTGCTCTGAGCTCCACCAGGGCCTTGCAGAAACAATTTGAGATCAGCAGTAATCTCAAATCTCTGTGTCCAGAGAAGGGCAACAAAGCTGGTGAGCGATCTGGAGCACAAGTCTTATGGGGAGTGGCGGAAGGAACTGGAGGTGTTTAGCCTGGAGAAGAGGAGGCAGAGGGGAGACTTTATCAACCCCTACAACTACCCACAAGTAGGTTGTAGCCAGGTGGGGGTCGGCCTCTTCTCCCAAGAAACAAGCAATAGGATAAAAGGAAAAGGCCTCCAGCTGCACCAGAGGAGGTTTAGATTAGATATTAGGGAAAATTTCTTCACTGAAAGGGTTGTCAGGCAGTGGAACATGGGGAACTGGCAGAGTCACCATCCCTGAAGGTATTTAAAAGACGGGTAGATGACGTGCTTATAGAGGCATAGTTGAGTAGTGGACAGGTTATGGTTGGACTCTATAATCCCAAAGGTCTTTTCCAACCAAATGATTCTAAAGGGATAAAAGGGAAGCAGTGAATGGGATAAATTAAGAGGGTCTTTCATACAGCTTTTTATAACCTTATAAGATTAAAAAATGGTTTGCAAATAAAACCACTACAAATACATACATAATTACAGCAAAAGCAAACTTCAAATCATTGCTAGCTGCTTTTGTTGTGTAACTGGTAGGACCTGTCCTGTGGGACTGGTTTCTTCAGGGCACGTTTCTAGTTAATGATTTTTCCATTAACTACTTTGAAAACAAAGTGGGATACTCTCAAAATAAGAGAAGGGCACTGCACTGCTGGTAAAGCTTTGACTGAGACATGATGACCCTTGCTGGGGCTATGCCTGAAGAAAGCTGTAAACAAAAATAGTCAAAACGATGAAAGATTTAAAAGGCACAGCCTGTGAGAAAAGGCAGAAAGTACTTGTTTACTCCAGGAAGAAAGATTAAAGAACAACACTTTCCAATGCAGACAGATTATTTTTCTCCATACATAGAATTAAGAAGAAAAATGATGAATTTTCAGTAAAGGACAATAAGGCTATGTTTTTAGGTAAAACTGTAGCTGTAATATTAATGATTGAGCCTGGCCATATCCGATATGTGGAATCCCACTGCATGAGATGTTTGAACATAGAGAACTGATTTCCACAGACCTTCCTTCTGCCAGTGCAAGTGAAATCAACTAGAATGAATGACTATTTGAGACCTTGTTCAGATTCACATTGCAGCTTTTAAATAAAGTCTAAATAGTCCACAGAAATACATTGGGCTACATTTTGGTTTTTCATAACACAGTATGTTGAAGG
This sequence comes from Mesitornis unicolor, assembly GCF_000695765.1. Classification (NCBI taxonomy): domain Eukaryota; kingdom Metazoa; phylum Chordata; class Aves; order Mesitornithiformes; family Mesitornithidae; genus Mesitornis; species Mesitornis unicolor. The sequence goes on along the minus strand of NW_010187668.1, from coordinate 1,137 downwards.
GGATTAAAACACTTTCTCCCACGCAACAAAGCCAGTGTGGTTGTGGATGTCATATCATATGATGTGGATGTAGAAAAAGGAGAGGATGTGTATACACGATATGCTGCTCTCCAAGCAAGCAGTCACAGAAAGAAGGGTGCAGAACTCTTACTTTTTTTTTTTTTCTTCCCCTGAGATCCTGCATGTAGGAGGAGGGAAGCAGAAGCAAACAAGGCAGCTGAAGCAGCTGTGGGTGCTGGGGCTTCTTGCAGAGCATAGGTACACCCCAGGCTGCATCCCCAGCTCAGGTCTATACTGTATAAACTGAGGCTGCAAGTCTTTGGAAAGCAGAGGAGATAAACATCCATTTTCACTATCTCTGGTGCACTGAGCAAAGATAAAAGAAGTCATTCACATATAGCTAGCTGTTTGTACAGCCCAAATTTTATGGAGATGGTATTAGTAGGGTTAGAGTTTATCTTCCACTCTGAGTAAGTAACCTCTGCTCAAGTATGAAATAGAAAGTGGTGGTGAAAGACAGGATCTTAGACCATTCCAGGTACAGAGGGAAAGGCTGAACTGCTGCAGTGCCCTGTACTCAGAGCTCAAAAAATTCAGTGTCCGTATATTGGGCTCTTAAAAAAATCGCACAGGATTATCATTTTTAAAAAATCACTGGAGCATTTATGAGCCCTCTTATTTCCATCCTACTTTATGCGCCACTGTGACACATTAGTCTTGTGCCTTCAGCCATGTCAGACACCGAGGTGACTGGGAAAACACCGTTTGTTGGAGATGAAGCAGAGACTCGCCCATTCACCTCCCCGAGGGTTCCAGTTAAAAGCAAACAGCAAGGGAGGCACAGCAAGAAAGCCGCCGGACTGACGGGAGCTGGCAAGGGCGCTTTCCCCTCCCCTGTACCCCCTCTCGCCCTGCCCTCACGGATACAACTGCCGGGCGCTGGGTCGAGCCAGGCGGGGGGCAACGACCGCCTGAGTGGATGCACCCAGACACCGTGTGTCGGAGGTCTGCGGGAGCACAGCCGCGTACCCCTACACCCCGCTCAGACCTCCGCGCATCCCTCACACTCCAGCCACCCGGCCCCAGTCCCTGACACGCGCCACCAACCGGGGCGGAGCGAGGCACCGCGAGGAGCAG
>NW_010187667.1:16043-33351 GCF_000695765.1 Mesitornis unicolor | reverse complement strand
GTTATGAGAGGTTGAGGGGGGCCGTTATGGGGAGGGGGACCGGTTCTTGAAGGCCTCGGCCGGGAGGTTGCCCTGCAGCCGTCTGTCGAGGGGGCTTTCCTCCGTGAAACGCGCTGGCTCTGTGCTGGCCGCGGCCGGAGCAAGCTTTGCCTCGTTCTGTGCCGTGTAGCTGTTGTATAAATCGCTGGTCCAAGTGAAAGTACGCCGTACTTCCATACTTAACTGCTGTATTTGCATTTGCAGACCCTCCTCTGCATAAACCCGCCCCTTTTTGAAGTCTATCAGACACTGTTAAGCCCCACACAGCATCATGTGGCGCTCATCGGTACGAAGGGGCTCATGGTGCTGGAGCTGCCTAAACGCTGGGGGAGGAACTCGGAGTTTGAAGGTGGGAAATCCACGGTGAACTGTAGGTGGGTGAAACCTCAGGCGGTCAGCGGCCTCCCTGTCCTGCTGTCCTTCCTCCACAGCATCTTCTCTCCTGAGGCCACACAGACGCAGAAGGCATTGGTTGTATCAGGGGCGTTGGGACAATCACAAATGAAGTTGTTTTGGCTCAGGGACATGCTGGCTGCCAAGTGACCCAAATCAATGACCTTCTGAACTTGTTGCAATGGCTGAGGAGCAGAGTCCTCCTCTGTAGTCTTCTCTTGCCTTTCTGGGGTCTTTTAGCAGTGGTATCTAAAAGCACATATCTAGATGGAGGTAACAAAGGGCTTCAAGTTAAAGCTGTTCCTCCAACTTTAAAAATAGTACAGCTACTGGCTTTGAAACCTTTTAATTGGGTTTCTAGCTCCTCTTGCCCCTGCTTCACTTTAGAAGTAATTTCTGTGTTTCTTTTGACAGTGCATGTTTCTGCTCTGTATTTCAGCACTATTCCTATTGCGGAAAGGTTCTTCACAAGCTCCACGTCTCTGATGTTAAAGCATGCTGCCTGGTATCCCTGTGGGACTTCAGAGCCCCATATCATACTCTTGACTTCAGATAACACTATAAGGTAAAACCTCTTTGTAGGTCATTATCTAAGTACTTTGTTCTGTTGTAGCCAGTCTGATTTTGTGCTTGGTATTTGTGTCCTGCAATTCATACTGGGATTACCAGTAGAAAATAGGATGGGAGAAACTTTAGCCTGACACCATTGGGTGTTCCTGCATCGGCAGGGACATGTGCAGCACTGCTAGCTGAATGAACACTGCTGCTGTTTCTTTCCTCTAGGTTTTACAGTCTGAAGGTACCACAGACACCCATCAAAGTGATTGCTCTTTCAAACACTGAGGAGGAAACTTTTACAATCAAAAAAGGGTTTGTCTGGCTTTTTGTATTTTGAAATGCTTTTGACAGAGTAGGCTTTGTATTCTCAGTTGTGTTTTTAATGAATAAGTGATAAATCTACCTGAAAATCTGATGTGATTTTTTTCATGGACTTCTTCCTACCACAGTGACTGCACTTTTTTTCCCTCCCCATCCTTCTAAAACCAAGTGGTAACAAACCTCTACAGTCAAGTGTTTGTCAGAGTGGTCATTTGAGAAATGCACATTAATACAGGGTTAAGAAGGGCTGTCTGAGTGTGGAATGCAGAAAATAGATAAGTTTTAAATTTCCTTTTTGGCCTAGTTGGAAAGGAAAAACTTGAGGGTCTTTGCTAGTCAAGTCACAGGCTGCAGCACTACACAGGAAATACCAGTACGCCCTCTTCTGTCCTGTAAAGCTAGGCTGGCTGGTGGATGTATTGCAGAAATGAGGTGCCATAGGAAGAACGTTACTTGCATGCTTTTGCTGCTGAAAATAGTGTATCTGAAAGGACTGATGGTGTTCAGCAGTAATTTGTCAGCACAAAGATGGACCCAGTGAAACATGCATGTCCTCACCATCGCGGCTGACTTTAGGTCTTGCTCTGACTTGTCCTAGGAGAGCCTACACAGCATCACTGGGAGAGACTGCGGTGGCATTTGACTTTGGCCCGCTAGTGTCGGTGCCAGTGAACGTTCTTGGCCAGCGAGCGAGTGAAGAAGTGTTGGCTTACCCGCTTTATATCTTGTATGAAAATGGAGAGACGTTCCTCATGTATATCAACCTACTGCAGAGGTAGGATCGCATTTGTCCTAGGGTTTCATGGGGCGCTTGCATGTTTGTACATCATTAGGGTTGGAGAAGCCATCTCCCAATGGCTGGGTCTCCGTAATGGAGGCTGGGCTGAGTTTTACGGTATTGCAGCCTGGTTTCTCTCTCTGTGGCAGTGCTTACAGACTGAAATCCAAGAATAGTGTGTCATCCTTTTTCATCCAGACGTTAAGGGTACAGTATGCACTGCTGAGAATCCACTGTCCACTGTTTAAAATCAGAAATATGAAACGAAGACACTGGACTGTTGAAAGATCAGTGGGTCTAAGGCTGTTTTTTAGGAGTATTTTGGAGCCTTCACAGAACAGATATTTTTAGCTTTGGGTGAGGCTGAAAGAGCCAGTGACATCTTAGGAAAAGAAATATTTTTAGATCATGGAGGGTTTGGAGGCATGCTCCATAATGAAAGGTCAAGAATAGAAACAGGATACAAGAAAAAAATCTTTTCAGAAAACTGAGAATATAGTGGAAAACTTACAAGTTCTAGCATAACTGAGTATTAGTGTGTGGTATTTAGGTCAGAAGCAGTGTTGTCTGCCTCTGCATGGGAAATGATGCAGCATTGAGCAGATCCTGTCCATAGGCAATGAAATGGACTTAGTCTTTCAAAAGACAGACCTCGAGAAATGCCACAGAACGCTGCTGGTAAAGTGCTTTATTACACAAGATGACAATTAAGTGATGATTAACTTGAGCTTTCCATGAGGGCTTTCTGTTCTTGTATGAAAATGTTTCCTCTTGAACTTGTTGAAATGTGGCCTGGTTGCTTTCAAAGCATGAAATCTTATTCCTGAGCTCAAATTTCTTTTGCAAGGTCTCCACCAAGCAGGTGTAGTGTGGCCTCCTTGTCTGCAGAAGTCTGGGTTGCTGCTATCTCATGGAAATTAAGCAGAACTTCAAACCATTTGGGTCTGGGTTTTTTTTAATTGTCTTAATTTGTAGTTATTGTCCAACAAGCTGCCACTTGCAACCATGGGGAACTTTCCTTCCACACCTTGTGTCATGAACGCATCTTCTTTATTCCAGCACTGGAAATCTGGGCAAGCTGCTTGGCCCGCTGCCCATGCACCCTGCGGCGGAGGATAACTATGGCTACGACGCCTGTGCTGTCCTTTGCCTGCCTTGTGTTCCCAACATCCTGGTGATTGCTACGGAGTCAGGAATGCTTTATCACTGTGTGGTGCTGGATGGAGAAGAGGATGATGAGCAGGTACCTTATCTTAGTTTTTATTCTGTACGTATTTTTGTTTCTTTAGTCAAAGTTCCTGGCTGCTAGGTGGCAGGCTGCCTGGAAGTGAATGTCACGTGCCAAAGCAGCATTCTGTTTATAGTGAGGTAGTAAGCCTTCTTCCTATTCTCTGGTGATTTTATTTTACATGGTCAGTTCTGTGTATCCTGTGGGTATATAATTTTTTCCTCAAACTTGCTATGAACTATTTTAAAGAGGATCTTCCAAGAAGAAACCATGTTTCTGAGAGAAAGTGAAAAAAGAAAAGAGACTTGAACTACTTTCTCTAACAATTAATACTCGTTTTTATTATGTAACTCTTTCTTCATGTTATTTGTGTTGGCATTTCTATTTAAATTCTGTTTGACAGAAGAATTCAATGCTTTTTACAGTCAGAAAAGTCATGGGACCCAAGATCTGATCTTATTCCTTCCTTGTATGTGTTCGAATGTGTTGAGCTGGAACTTGCACTGAAACTGGCATCAGGAGATGAAGAGGAGCCTTTGGAGTCTGATTTCTCTTGCCCGATCAGATTGCATCGAGGTAGGGCTGTCGTTCAGGCTGCTGGCTTTTCCTTGCTTTATTTCATGACATTAGGATTGCGCTATTTACAAACGTTCATTAGTGTCAAAGAGTGATACTGGAACAAGGCTTTGCCTGATGTCTTCAGTCAAGCTGTGGAAGGAGCAAGCCTGGGAGGTGCTTTAGTGTTTAGGTTACATCTGGTCACATAATACTAGTTCTTTCAGCTGTGGATTATAAAGCAGAAGTTGTTGCATCTGTGATGACCAACATCAAGCAAGTGCTGTGATGCTGGTGACCCTGAAGAACTTGGATCCAATTATTGGTCTGATGTAGCTGAAGGTTGGGTAGGAGAAACTGTTGGAGGCATTTGATGCATAATTTATTTTTATGCAGAACTCTAATGGATGGGACAAGTTAGTGCTTGTGACAAGATGGTAATGCTGAGTGGACAATAAGTTGATACAGTTGTTCAACGATCCAGGTTTGAAAGTTGAGTTTTTCTCAGTTCAGTGCCTTCTACATTTGCTGTTTAAATTTCAGATCCGAAATGTCCCTCTCGGTACCACTGCACACACGAAGCTGGTGTCCACAGCGTGGGGCTGACATGGATCAATAAACTGCACAAATTCCTTGGGTCAGGTGAGTGATGAGACTCCACTGCATGCAGAGGAAAGAGATTTCTCTCTGAACACTTAAGTTTTACTAATAACAAAGTGGTGGATGTGAGTAATACTGAGACTCCCTGGCCCTGCAAAGTGGATCTCGTGCATGTGACAAATCTCTTTGTAGATGAAGAAGACAAAGACAGTTTACAAGAGTTGGGAGCAGAACAGAAGTGCTTTGTTGAACATATTCTTTGTACGAAACCACTGCCATGCAGGTAAAAACCCAAACCCTTTCTGTTGCTTCCAAATCAGTGAGTTGCTATGGAAATATTTATGATTTGTCCTCTTTTGCTGCATTCTTGCCATTAAAAATACTACAGAATTCAAATAATACGAATAAGCAATTTGTGCATCAGGATTCTTAATGCAGAGTTAGGGAAGCGAAACTCCTGTGTTACATCTGAAAATCATCCATCAAACCAGCAGAAATGTTCATGTCCATTTACCTGACCCAGGACAGCTCTTGGCTTTATTTAGCCAAGTCTTGAATGCTGATGTGTTCCTCTTACTCACTTGTTAAAGATCCGGCAATGCTGTGAAAGAGTATCTGACTTTGGGGAGTGGAGGGGGAAGTTCCTGAGGTACCTTAGGCTTAAGAAGCATCATTTTTTCTGGGCTATGTAGTATCTATCTATCTGTTTTATTTTCTCAGTTTCCTAAGGCTTACTAATTTCTATAGAAGGCTATAAATTAGACATAATGAAAAAAGTTTATTAATAGTTCACTCATCTAAGCTAGCAGAGCTGGCGAGTCGCCACTGGTGTTAGTAGTTACCTGGGGAGAGGGCATTTGGTACAGAGGTGGGATGCAGAGCACCTGTGTGCTCTCCTGGGGAGGTCTGTGCCTTGCACTAGAAGTGGGTGACATTTCCTGGGTGACAGCAGCTTCTGTTTCATGGTGAAGCTCCAGTGCTCCCTCTCCTGGGATGGGCGAGATTGCTCTGGTACCTCTGCCTGCCAGTCGCATGGTGTGGTCTGAGAACAGTTTATTTCGCAGGACTCATTGCAGGGCGTGGTTCTCCATTTAGTGAAAGGTGCCTGGCTTAGGCTGATTGCTACAGCAAGAGCTTTTCCCAAAGAGTGAACTTTCATAACAGCTCCAGGAACAAAGAACTTTTTTTTTTAACTGGGCAATTCTCATGTTTGCTTTCCTTCAGGCAGCCTGCTCCAATCAGAGGATTTTGGATCGTGTCTGACATCCTGGGGCCCACAATGATCTGCATCACAAACACCTACGAGTGTATTACAAGGCCTCTCCTGTACATGGCTCTTAATTCATTTGAAATCTGTGACTGTTGCATGGAAAGGCTCTCAGGCTATAGTTTTTTAATTATTCTTCTTTTGATTCTTTCACCCCAGACTTCTGCACCTCTTAAGACACACAGTGAAGTCTGTCGTCTTAAGCAGTGTGACAGTAGTTATGTATTACTGATAAGGGGTTTGTAGGAGTTATAATTAATTTATATAATTTTTAATGAGTATTAGGACAAGCATTGCTTCAAAAGGTTCTTGACATTATTGTTGGGTTGTTTTTCTTAACTTTTTTAAATGAAGGAATCTGCAAATCAGAAATCAGTTTATAGACAGCAGTGTAGAGATTCTGAATGGGCACCAAGGTTATGCTTGCAGAAAAGGGGAAAAAAAAGAATGGGTTGTTAGTTGGTTTAGGCTGCTCTGGAAAGCAGGTCAGTCTGAGGGCTTGCTTGCCTTGTTATGGAACCTTCTTCGTACGTAAAAGGTATTTATGATTCTTGCTCATTTCAGCTGTTGCCAAACAAAGATGGAGGGATGTGAGCTCTGCCAGCCTTGTCTAGAGCTGGATTTACCACATAATTCAAATATTTTCTCTTGGAACACTTCTGACTTAACTGCCGTAATACGTTAATTCCCCAATTTGTCTTAACTACCATTTAAACTGACGTAGTTTAAATTTTTCTGGTTTGAACTGTGTTCTCCAATTTGATGTTTGGTAGAAGCACAATCCATCCTGCATCCCCTCCCCTGCTGTGTACCAGAGAAGACAAAGATGTTGCTGTTTCCCCTCTCCGTATCCTGGCTGAGTCACAGCATTCATTTGAGAAGCATATCCGAAGTATCCTGCAGCGCAGTTCCGCCAATCCCTTGGTTCTGAAGTAAGAAAATACCTTTTCCTGGGGGACCTGAAGAGGGATGACTCTCAGGAATGCTGTGTGTTCATCAGCTCCCAATTGAACAGTGCATTAGCTTGGACACAGCCCCTGCAGCCCCCGTGGGCCTCTGGCTGTAGAGGGATGCCATCAAATCAAGTAACTGTGCAGGATGGGCGGAGGAACAGCTCACAGCAGGGCTGACCACAGCTGATTAGGGTGCTCAGCCCTGCTTTTGAGTACCTTAAGATACCTTGGGATTTCCTCATATAAGACAAATTATTTATAGCAAAGAAATTTAATTATAGTCCCTCACTTCTGTAACTAAGGCCCCCAGAGCCCTTCCCATAGGTGTACTGTAAGAGGTTTAGCCTAAAGTAAGATTGCAAAACCACATCTCATGCATTCTGCAGGTCTGCTGCTAAAGATTCTGCTCCTCCGCCTGAAGAATGCCTTCAGCTTCTTAGCAGAGCCACACAGGTTTTCAGAGAGGAATATATACTGAAACAGGATCTGGCAAAAGAGGAAATTCAGCAACGGTAAGGGGAAAACAAAACCCCCAAACTCATAACTAACTGCTGAACAACTGTCTCTGTGAAACAACAGCACTAAACACCCAGTACTCTTCTGCTGAACTACCCCTTGTAAATGAGTAAAGTGTCCTCATGTAAGGCTAGTGGAGTGCTGGAACTGGAACCTGAGTTACTGGGGAAAGCAGAGGTGAGCGTAACACTGGATCTCTGTAGTGGCTCAGAGGGGAAAGGGAAAAAAAGTACACGTACACACGTAAATTACTTCTTTTTTTTGCTGTTGTCAGTCTGCGTGTGCCGCTGGGCAACAGAAAATCCTTTGACCTCAGCAATAATCCCGACAGTGCTGCTAAAAGGAAAATGGCATTAAATAAAGTCTCTGCTTCTTCAAATTTTAGTTATACTATAAAGTTAGTGCTAAGTAGAAGAGTTTGTTCTCGCCACTGCCCATTTCTCAGTGTCTGGCTCTTCATACTCCCACGAGCATTAATCACTTCTGTCATATTTTATGTGCAGTCTAAATCATGGTGGAACTGGGTTGCTGTTGTGGGTGGTTTGACTTTATTTTTATTTATTTTAAGAGTGAAGCTGCTGTGGGGCCAGAAAAAGAAACAGCTGGAAGATCTTAATTACTATCGAGAGGAAAGGTGAGTATAATCTGTCTGCTTTTATTGAGTCAGATCTCAGGAATGACAGACCTTTGTCCTCTAAGAAACGCATGGGAAGCAAATGCATTTCCAGCCGTAGGTTGACTCCCTGCTCCAGCTTGCCTTTTCAGACTCCTTGTGCTGTTTCCACACAGACTGCTTTGCATGTAAATCTAAAGTAAACAAACATTTCTCACTTGCATAAAGGAAAAGTTTGCGGGAAATGGCTGAGCGCTTGGCTGACAAGTATGAGGAAGCCAAAGAGAAGCAAGAAGATATTATGAACAGGTGAGTGCAAACTACACGTTTCATCACAGCTCACTTGCTGAACTGGAGTGGCACTTCCTGCCCGCTCTGTCAAAAGACTGGGCTTCTGAAATTCTCTTTGCTGGGGCTCAGTGGTGATTTTTCAGAACTGCTTTAGGTCTAGGCTGAGTCAGCTTGCTGCTCAGAAATGCTATGTGAGAGTAGTGGAAAGAGGAATGTAAAGTCTTGAGCCCTGAGCCTTAGGAAGAGTGACAGAGCACGACTGCTGGTGTCTTAGCTGCTCTAGTAGGTAAGTTAATTCAGCAATTTCTTGCTTTGTACCTGAAGGATGAAGAAGGTACTTCGGAGTTTCCACTTCCAGCTTCCTGTTCTGTCAGACAGTGAAAAAGATATGAAGAAAGAACTGCAGGCAATACATGACCAGCTGCAGCACTTGAGCAATGCCATCAGACAGGTGAGGTAACGAATCATCTGGCTGGTGACACCAACTCCCTCACACCCAGCGACGGTGCTGACAGAACAGAGTCCTTCCAATAGAGTGGCTTTGTACTTCTGTTAAATTAGCAACATCATCTCATCCTAGTAATTCAGACAGAACCTCTGCAAGCCAGTATAAACCCTGAGAAAGTCTACACACCTTCCTCAGTCTTAGCACTAGTGTTCTCTTCTCTTTGTGGGAAGAAATGTGCAAAAGCAAGCAGATTTTAACCCAGAAAAAGCATCTGAATTCATTACAGTATGACACACCAGTTTGTAACTATAACTGGCTTTCACTTTGGCAGCAGTACCAACACTGACTGGGGTCTTTTTTTTTTGTATGTGACTTCTAGGTTAAAATGAAAAAGGAATACCAGCAGAAGAAGATGGAAAAGGGTACCAGGCCCCGAAAACCCAGCATCACCCTCAGTGCCTACCAGAGCAAGTGCATCCAAACCATCCTGAAAGAAGAGTAAGTTAATGCTTGGATCCTCCTGTAGAACTCAAGCCCTGGCCCTTACTTAAGCAATTCCGTTCCAGTTTCGAGGGTACCATTTAACCTCTGGGCTGCTTGAGGGGCTGACTGATGCTCCAGCTGGAGCTTGTTGAAAGGGCCTGAAGCATAAAGTGTGCCAACTCGTGACAGCAGTGCTGGCCATCTTATGCTGCTATTAAACTAAATCTGCTTTAAGTCTGCTTTTTGCCTGAGGATCTTTTGGCAGTCTGTATCCAGCCTCTAATTAACAAAATGATTTGCAACAGTGCTCCCATTCTCTGCTTCTATCATATGAGGCATTTCCCTTCCTGATTAGTCTCCAGCAAAGATGACTTAAACAGCCTTGTGATGTGAATTTCTTTTTCTTGAAGGGGAGAACACATAAGGGAAATGGTAAAACAGATCAATGACATCAGAAGCCATGTGAACTTCTAATGTGTCCATGATGAGAAACCTACACCGCAAGGCTGGGCGAGCTCTCATTTTCTCTGGTATTTCCTCTTGTACATTTACCATTTGTATGTTGAATAATATGCCTTTTACTTATTATTTTGTAAAGATGGACTGTGAAATAAAATACTTTTGATAAGACTCCTTACACGCTATGGATTTTTTTTGTTTTTCTCCTGGGAAGAAGATGGTGCAGCGGGGAATTTCATACCAAGCACGTTAGTGTGATACTTACAGCTAGCTCAGTAGTGTGGGAATTGCTGCTTCCTTCAGAAAGCTGCCTGGGGTTACTCTGGGAGACTTCTCCTACCCTTGGTCCTTGGCATGGTTACTGCCGGGGAGGCCAGTGGCACAAGGCTGAGTAGAAAGACCAAAGAAGCGCACACACTTCAGCAGCTTTTTTTAATTTGGAACACTTTCTTCATCAAGGACACACCTTCAATACAGTTAACAAATGGTTACACTTGAATCCTGTAGACAGCAGAATTCTACATCCACAATTGCACAGGACACTAATGGCTCGGTTCACTGGAATGCAGTATTAGCTTCCAAACACTCAGTCTGCCTTTATCAAAAGATGGCTCTGGAGTCCATATTGACATTAAAAGGCCAATTATTTATCTGCTGTAGACAAACTGTAGTGGACAATAAATAATTGTCCCCTGCCCCTTAGAAAAGGTGACATGGTCAAGCTCAGTTTTGAAAAGTAGTACTGCACTGCTACAAAAGTGGCACAGTAAGAGGTGCCAAAGTAAAGCTGTAGGGAGAGGAGGGCTGTTAGTACCTGTTGGGTAACAGGGTTACCAGACATGCTGCAAGAAAGAACACTCTTTTATTGTACAGATTAAGACTATACAAGTATAGGAATGCATACAAAACTTGATCACGTCCCTTGTCCATATGAACAGAAACCCATTTTCCGACCCACTCAACCCGTGTAGCATAGCTGACCTGCCAGGTTAGAAGTAGTGCCTGTTAAGAATATCTTACTAAGTGAGGAGAATCTAACACCCTACGCAAATCAAGTTCCAGAACACCAAGACCTGAAGAGAAGAGCATTTGTTTTCTGTTTTATGAGCAATACCACCATAATCCATCCAGTGATAACAGATAACACAAGAGCTTTTACTGTTCACAGCGTTTTAAATTTGCTCTGCAAATTTGGCACACACTGATTCGTTTTGTTGTTCAAAGGCCCCTTTTAAGTTTCCAAAATTCAGCAGAAGCTCGAGTTACTGCTGCTGAAGCTGGGCTTTCCTTCCCCGGGGTGGGACACAGCCCCCTGGGTCGGCAGCACAGCTGTCTGCAGTGAGCACATCTCCCACCCCTGCTGTGAATGGGCAGGCTTCCAATTTAAAAGTAAGAAATGTGCACTGGTTGGTGAAAAAGATCACTCGCGTTCCAACTGCAGAATGGCCAGGGCTAGTACTTAAACAGGAGTAAAGGTGCTCGGGTGCTTGATGGAGTAAGGTGGTAAAACAGAAACCAGCCATACAGAAAGTGCAGACCCTTCCTCTCCAAAACCAAAGGAAGTTCCTTTGCTGACTTGCCCGCTGCCTGGTTTAAAAAGCAAGGAAGCCAGCACCAGCCCTTCCAGGTGATGTCTCATCTCAGCCCATGCCCTACCACGTACGCCTCCAGCCTCTAACTGGACAAACACGCCATCGTTGCCACTGAGAAAAATACACAAGCATGCATACGAACACGCACACACACATGCAAAACTCCATTCTGCAACTGTTGTACTCGCTACCAGGTCTATGAAAGATCACAAGCTGATCACCCGCTCACCTGCCTTCCCCTACCAACTGCAGAGACACTGCAGCCACCTGCAATGTGACACCACCATACCTATGGAAAGCCAAGTCAACAATTTGTAAAAAATACACTAAAGAAAAGCTACACCAACCCCGTACGATTGGAAACGGTCAGCTACAGCCGAGGTGGTTTAGAACAGGCAGGCAGGGCTGCTGAGGATGGGACTGACACAGGGGCCAGAAAGGGATGCTGAAGGGCCATCAGTCAACAGCTGCTTTCCTTGCTCTCTTGCACTAGGAGGACAGTCCAGAAATTCACCCAAAATGTCTTTTCCTGCATAGGTCTTCAGGTGCAATTCCTCGAGTGTTCAGCTTGCTGAAGAAATGTATAGGATTTGTTGTAGTTTCGCCATACAACACCAGGCTTCCTTAAACACTGCTGCACAGGTTCAGTATCAGTAACCAGTTACGAGTTTTTGGGAAGAAAGGGAACATAGGAAAAAAGCTTTTCATCTGCAGTTCCTAATAAAGGCCTATTTTTTTCACCCAAAGTTTTCTGAACAGAATAGGACCCTACTCATTGGAAAACAGAATGCAAAACAGCTGGTATTGGATTTACGCATCAGGAGGCAGCTGCTGTCACCTCACAACTGAACAAATAGTGAGAAAGGTTAAAAGACCCAAACTCTGGTTAAAGCCAATTAATAAAGAACCTAAGCCATATTTCAATTGAAGTGCAAGTGAAATCGTCATCGTAAGAAGATGACAACTCTGCCATCTCTTAGTCCAGTCATTTCTAAGGTAGGGAAAATGGCTTCTGGGTGACAGAATTATGAAAGGAATTAATTGCTGGCATGAATAAAGTGAATCAATTCTTGCAATGAGTGACAAGGAATTGAGCTTGTATGCTTCTTTTTGGCTGTTTTTAAGGCATTCCTCTTCAAAACCACTGGTTCTAATTTTATGTCAGTAGCAGGATATACCTGCTAAAAATAGGATTTAAGCACTTAAATACAAATGAGTAAGTAGGGGCCAGTTCAAGAACTCAGTTTGTACCACCAGTATGATCAATACCTGCAACCATACATGAAACCGTTGCTATTCAACCGTGTGCATGAAAGTCCAACAAAAGGAGAAAAAGGAGGAATGGTCATGTTACCACCACACATTTATAGAACAAGAAACCCAAACCTAGCACCTCATTGATCACAAGAATTTCTTGCCTCTGCTGTCATGTTACATAGTGCAGTTTAAATGTACAGTTACAGAAATATGGGACAGTGTAGGAGCCAACTCTGAACAATACCATGATACCATACTCCAAAGTAAGAGATGCACTGTACCTTTCAAGCTTGAACCAGCAGAACAACGCAGCTCCAGCGCATTTGTGCCCTCTGACTGAGGGGGCAGTCGCTGTTTTGCACATGACTGCGCTGACTCAGGAGAGGTGGGTCAAGCTGACTGCTGCATTCAGCACCTTACCTCGACACCTCTCAGTGAGAGCTGGCAAATCTACACCTGGTGTCACCCATGGAGCAAAGCAGACCTGCGTAAACCCCATGCTAATGCTCAGACAATGCACAGAATTTACTAGCTTTTTTTTGTTTGTTTCTCTCCTTAAAACACAGAGAAGGGATTACAGGTACTGCTCAGCTTTAGAGATGGGAAACAACCAGCTGTAGTTCCATATTCTAAATTATATTTGTGGAAAGAGATTACAAAACAGTGCATTTCTTGTGCTTTTCTTTAAGTATCAGAACTCAATGGAAAAGTTTCAAGGAGCTAAATTCTCAGTACATTTTTCTTTTTTCCGGATTATCTGCTCAGGAGACACACAGCTCACTCACGTCCATCACAGCTTTCAGCAGCAGCTTTCAGATTCTTCAACACAAAGTCAATGGCAAGAAAAAAAAACGTACTGAGTTATGAAATAAGATCAATATCCAGTGTCCTGCTAATAAAGTCATATTTTAATATAAAATATTCATACAGCATACTCTACACCTCATTCTCTCTGCTAGCTGAATACTGTTACTGACTATTCAAACAGAAAAACTTCAACCACTTTGCTCTTCAATGTTTTGGAGGGACAATATGGTTTCCAGCAGCTACTTTGATCACAGTAGTAGGGGGAAAGGAAAGAGGGAAAGACTGAGGGTAAATGTTCCAAAACGTTATAGTAGGTTATGAGGTCGGCTGAAAGAGGGGAAGTTTTTCAGAATGTAAGGACTGATCCCACTCAGTGGAACACAAAACACCACACTCATTAGTGTTTCCACTAGAAAGTTCTCCTTCCTACACTGCAAGTCACCCCGTGCTCTCTTTCCGCCCAGTACAAAAACCTTTTTCCCCTCTAGAAACAAAACTTAGTCATTGCTCCCCTCTGTTGTCTTCTGCTCTTTCGGTTAGAGTTAAATAATAATTAATGTTGCTATAAAGATGAGTTAAAAACCCCAAACGCAGCCTTGGAGCCCGCTCATCAGGGTGTCATGTTTCAGGAAGCTGATTAATGTCCGTCAGTTTTGTGTCATTCAGGATTGCACGGATTCTCTCCAGGGAATCTGCCTGCCGGATCCGCTCCAGCTGCACCTACAGAAAACCAACGGCTGCAGTGAGCTGGTGAAACGTACCACCGCACGACCACAGACCCACCACCAGACCTGACCCAACAGGCAGTGTCAGCAACCCCTCGTGCCCTGTGCAAGCAGAAGAGAGATCAAATTATCATCAGCTGGAAAATGCAAGGCATGAAGGAGCACAAACTTAATTTAGAACCAAGAATGGGAGGAGAGAAGACAACAGGCAGTTGTGTTTTTACAGTAACAAGCCACTTTCTGGAGGAGTCGGGCAAGCCTTCATCACCACTCTGTGCTTTCCCTCGTAACGAGTCACTAATAACCACACTGGCCAGGCAAACGGGAGGGGATGTGCAAAGCAATGTAAACTTTCACAGAAAGAATGTAAAGGAAACACAGACCTGCCTAACACTTGCCTTCAGGTTTCTCAAGATCACAACTAAAATGCTCTTGGAGGAAATGTTCCATTTCCAAGATCACCACTTGCTTTTCTAATCATCTGTCTCAAGCAATTTCTTATAAGCTCTGATTGAGCTCCGTACTGAAGGCCTACTACACTACCTGCAAGTTTTGGAAGAGTGTGCCACACATCTTCAAAGTGGTGTCTAAGCTTTTGCTCTAAGAACTGCATAAACCAGTGCATGCAGTACGTTAAAAAAAAGATTATGACAAGCAAGAAGCAACGTCACCAGCCAGGAAAACTGAATGGTCTCCTTTGTGCTGCCTACTCCTCCAGAAACAGCCAGAACAAAAGAGGACAGTTCCTTATTGTCCATCCAGCTAAACTCTGTCTAGTAAACAATCTCTTGTATTCCTGTTTTAGTTTTCCAAATAAACCTGAACACTTGACTCAAAAAGACTGTATTTTTAATTCTGCTGAATTTTACCAAGCAGACTGGCCAAAACCTCAAAGAACACAGTGCTGAAATCCAGCACCTCCTTTGTGAGCAAGATTTCTGGTAAGCTGGAATGTGTGGGGGGGTGCAAATTCTAAAAACACAGACACTGAAGGTGAGATCAATCTCGCCTGGCTCCCTGAGGAGACAGTTCATCACTCTGCAAACACAAAACCTGCAGGTCTGTTCACACTCTCTACAGTGAACAGAAACAGAGATCAGCCTGACAAACTGGAATTAGCCTCGATGAACTCCCCTGCCAAAACTCCTTCCTTCAGCCACCACACAGTACCTCATGGCCAACAACAGGTTCCACTTTTTGGAGGAAATACAAGGATAGCAACAGTGACAATAGCGAGGATAAAACTTTCAGATAGTATAAATAGAAAACAGTAAATATAACACGAAGAACCATTTGACATATTCAGATCAAATGGGACCAGTTCTGTAGTCCTCAAAATTTTTGCACCCTAGTGATTTGCTCTGAAAAGTAACATACTGGAAAAACATGAGATGGACAATGAAATGCTAGAGTCCAAAGGTACCCTTATTTATGGCTCTCTACATCTCTATTATTTTTTAATAAAATAATTGTGTATCTTTGCTGCCAAGAACTGGTTGGAATCAAGTGATCAGTAAAAAAATCCCCATTAGTATTATTTAATACTAATATTATACTAGGAATACTCGATCACTCTATTATACTAATAACATCTAAAATAGTTCATAAATACCAAAAAACCAAAATTTACAACTGCTACTTCTAATTCTATACAGCTCTGGAGAAGTAAAGAAGCTAAAGGAGCACCTTACAAATTGATTGCACTTCCCTTACCTGAAGCGTCTGAGAAAGCTTTACAAAATCTCTCTGCACTTGCTCACTGACATCTAATTCAGTCTGCAACCGCTGAGCTTTATTCTTCTCTTCAAACACCAGCTGCTCAAGGTTTGCCTGAAGAGAAAGAGATTCTTTATGCTGTGCTTAAACTGAATTGAAAAAGGAGCAGCTTATATAAACTGATTAAACCATGATACTAGAGTAAAGCAGCATGGTTATTCTCAGAGTCCTGGCAAGAAATGAAACGAGAACTCTTTTTATACCTCAGTTTTCTTATACTGCAAAATCAGGGGCTAATACTCATCAGACAAACATTTGCATGATTAGATTGGTTAATGCATGAAAAAGCCCCATGTCTTTTAACAGCATTATGTCCAAGGATCCCAAAATAAAAAAGCAGGTTTCTGAGTTTTAATGGAACATGACCTGACCATAGATGAAGGGCAGTAATCTGCTAGTGAAAATCTGTCTTAAGTTTTAGTCAAAAAAGTCTTTGGTAGAGAGGGAAAAAAACCCCAACCCCCCAAATAAACAAACAAAAAAAACCCAACACTGAAAAAAAAAGAAGAGAAAAACATTAGATCACAATTAATTCATCTGACTGCCAAAGTAGGGCTCCTTCCTACAGCAACAACATTACATTTATTCAAAAGTATCAAAGCATTCAAACCCAGGTCTGGTTAGTCAGGAAGCTTTCTATATGCAGAAATGATACTGAAGCCAAACTTTGGAAGACAATCCAAAAGAGAGATTCAAGTTAGCAGCATTTCAGATGCACTGCTTTACAAGTCCAAGTGCAAAGTGACAGGGATGAGGATTTAAATCACATCCAATGGACATGACTGCCAGTTTTATCAACACTCAAAAGCTTCCTTTTCCATTATGTAGCGATACATTCTCTGATCACCGTAAAAGATGTACATACACTTCATATCCAGACATCATAGCTACCTTTGCTGCCGTCTCCTTCTTCAGCTGTTCTTCCAGAGTGTTTTTTGTTTCCTGCAGACTCTCCAGCTGCTGCAGGTTTTCCTGCGAAGAACTTTCCAACTACATTACAATAATAAAAGAAGTATTAACTAAAACTCCTAACATTTCAATTTCTCACAGTCCCTCCATACAGGAAGTATAGCCTAAGTGTTTTTCAAAGTACTCAAAAACAAACCTCAATAAACAGTCCTATGTATGCAGATATGTGTGTCTCTCTAGAACATTTCTTTCTCTCCACTTCTTTCTTTTTGGAGCTGGAGAGAAATGACCAAGCCTGACTTTAGGTTATTGCTAGGTAGCCTAATACTATTTAGGAATTAGTTAACCCAATATTTAGATTACAGATTAATAAACAGAAAAAACACCTTTTAAGGAACAGAACCATGAACGCGTCCCAGTCCTACAGTGACATCAATGCAGCTATTCTGTCCCTCAAAGATCCACGTGTGACCTTATGTGTTGCCTTTGAATGGCACCGAAAGCTACACAGGCGCAGGTACAACACAGTGCATCTGCACTCCTAGTTGATACCAAGAGTTGCAACAGACTGAGAGCATCCAGGACAGTGTCAGTGCCTTCAGTGAGAAAAGCTGTGCAAATACACAGACAGATGTTCCTTCTTACAGAAAGGATGTGTTACCTGTGCAAATAAGGCAGCCCTCCAGCAGCCCACAAGCAGGTCGAGACGAAGGATGAATAATGTGATGTGTTTCAGAATT
>NW_010187667.1:0-16012 GCF_000695765.1 Mesitornis unicolor | reverse complement strand
CAGCGCTCTTCCCCTCCCAATACTGGACATACTGAACGTCATTCAAAAATATAACTAAAGTGTTACTGTCTGTAACACGCTCCCCAAGGGCAGATGGGAAAAAAAAGCTGAATTTCCTCTGATATAAAGAGGTTGATGTCAACAAAGACACCAAGACTGTGTCACTGACAGGACTAGCAGAAAAAAAAATCCCATTTTGTTTGTTTAAAAACAAACCCCAAAATTCCACAGTGAAAGGGCTCCTTACCTGTTCCTTTTCCATTTTTATTCTTTCCAGTTCAGGCTTTAAACTGGAAATGGAAGCTGGAAAACAAGAATATTAAAGGTTAAATGCAACTAAAGCACAGGAAACTGGACAGACTCTGTTTAATTCTGTTAATATTTAAAGGAGAATTAAGCACATGACATCTAAGGTACCAAAAAGGTAAACAAATAATTGTACTTTTCAGCTGCACAGCTTTGGTGTAGCTGCGATCAAAAATGGCCAGTTTTTAAAAATCAGGTAAGTCTACGTATCGTAAAATCAAGTCCTAATTTACTTACTAATTTCTAATATTCCCGTTTTGAGACTTTTACCCCTGGCTCACCTATTTCCTCTTTGCAATTTTCTATTTCCAGCTGTAGAGTTTCTTCTATATTTTCTTTTAAATACTGTTCAGCTTGAATCTGTTCTTTTAAGAATAAAATCTCTGCCTTAAGTTTCTCCTCGAGGTGATCTGCTGCTGTCCGCACACTAATTATGTCTTCACGGTATTTTAAAATCAGCTCACGGAGCTCCTGAATCAATGATTAGCAAATATTTGTATTATTATCTTCAGATACACACAGTACTGTATTTATCACCATACAAGCCAAAGACAAAACTATACTACTCCGAGGTTTGTCCCACCATACCGGATCTTGCATCCACAAAGGTATTAAAACAAAACCACAGTTTGCTAGGCCATAGTAAATGAAGAACGTGTAAATATTTCTCTCTCTGCAGATGTACGACCCTCTCTCCTTGCCCTTCACTTCCCACAACCCTTTAAGCTTGACATGCATGAGCATAAGGGAGTGGCCATGAATGACAAGGTTTACCATTACTCAAGGCTCAGGATTATCACAAATCTTAATGCCTGGCCAGAAATTGCAGGGACTGACTTAGCCTAAGTTACTGAATAAATACCAACACTGGACCCACGGTAACTGATCACTTGTGTGACCAGTTGCAAAATACAGCCTAAACTGGCTGAAGTGGGATAAGCCCACACTTTACTGACAACACAGCAGCTGTTAATTCATTTTATTATTATCTATCTATACCCTGAAGCATGCTCATGGCACAGTGGGATCAGAATACTGATTTTTGTGCATCACAGATTTACAGGGTTAAAATCCAGATTGTTTTTGGTAAGTCAGATTCTTCCAGCAGGATCCAGACACATGCATTATTTGTGTTAATGATTTAAGAATGTTTTACCTCTGCTGCTTCTGGTAGAACAAAGTCTTCGGCTTGCTGTAAAGACACATGCAAGCTGTGTTTTCCTTGAAGACTTTCATTACCTTTCTGCAGTCTCCCCAGCGCTTCCGAAACCTGCTCCCTTGACTGCGTCAGGACAGCCTCCAATGTAAAGAAAAGCATAAATTCTCACTTAGAGTTACACTCAGGTCTCCTCACGCCCCATTTACTATCACTGCTTTCAAAAGTCTGGGGAATTGGTATTCTTTGTAAAGAACAGAAACGAAATGTTTGTGTGGATCAAGATGATCAGTCCTCTCTTGCCTAGCCCATGCACCAGAAATGAAGGCAAGATCAATCTTGACTGTACAGGAGGAAGCAAGTGATAAATGCAGCATTGTTAAGTCTCTCCGTGTTCTTCTGCAGTTATCCATCAGCTGGCTGTGCTCGTGGTGGGGAGGTGTGAAAGAGGGGGATCCCATGTGGTTTTGGAAACTGGCAGTGGTGTTTACTAAAATCACCTAACAACTCAGCTGTAAGATCCGGTTATTCAAAAACCCTAAATATTCATCCTGAAACTTTCAGTGGTAGGCATCTGCCTCCCACTGCCTTTTGAGGACAACATCAAAACAGCCAATTCCTTGAGAAGAAAAAGGATTGAGAAAACACAGCTTTGCTTGCATTACAAAACAAAAAGATCCAGTGAACTTTTCTAAGAGCAATAATTGCTTCGGTACGGGGAAACAGGGACTTGAACTCTGATAGAGGCTGCCCTTTGAACACCATGACAATCATATTCAGATCAATACATTTTCAGAATCTCCCTCATCTCCATTAGATGTGCTCTCATGCAGAACATCAAACAAAATGTTGCTGCAAGCAATGTCCTGATGTCCTACAGACAATCCCAGACCCCAGGAATGCAATACTGGGATTCATGACAATGAATGCCCTTAGTCCCCACAATGCCGTGCAAGGGAGGAAAAGAGCAGCAGCTTGATTCTAACACAGAAGGGAATGAACTGCTCTAAGGAAGTTAGACTTTGTTCTGCCCTAGAAAATGAGGTCCTATTCCTGTTCTCTGGCTTAGCTCCTACAAGATGCTCAAAATAGTCTAAAAAAAAAAAAAATTCCCATACAAACCTCTTTCTGGGTGTTAGTGCTGATATTTTAAGTCTGACCTGTAAAAACATTGAGCATTCTTCTCAAACTCAATAAACTATTCACTAGTGATGCTATTCGTTACAAATCCTAAAAAATGTATTGAGAAAATGTATTCTGTCTTCAGATCTGAAGATACTAAATGGACGTGGAATGTACATAATAAATAAGGGAGAAAAAAGTTCACTAGCGATCTCTGTATTAATCAACATGCAGACACACAGCCAGTAGGACAGACTGATGCTAAAAGCTGTTACAGGTTCAGCACTTTCTCTCAGAGCTCAATTGGTCAGTAACCTCACGTGCCAAGAAGCACAGTTCTCTCTAGCCAAGCTTGGCTGGGCAGCAACACAAAGCCTTTACAGACACCAAAGGTTAGACAAGCAGTGCCGCTCCAGTGACCTCTGGGCTTACGCTGTCTTACCATTTGCTCCTGGACGCTTCTCTTTGCTTGCGAAAATGCCTGCTGCAGTTCACTGAGGAAGTTCTCCGACTTTTGACATTTAGCCATAAGCAAAGAGATCTAAAAAACCCAAAACACCCCATACAGACAAAGATATAAACCATGAAACAGATTTTGAAAAAGAAGTAACAACTCAAGTTCTCTTCCTTGTTACTAACCAACAGTGACTACTGTTACCTGCATGTCTTCACCTCAAGTCCATTTACTGGGTGTCAAGTACTGATGAGAGCAATTGGTATGAATCATACAGCTCTTCTACTGACACGGACAGTGACCAGGATCACAAGGGCTGCTTTTGCATGTTTGGGTGATTTCATACACAGGTCACTTCAAAACTCAAACACTACTCAAATTCCAATCACCAACTTCTGTCACCAATTTCACAATTAGATATGAAACTTTAGGGCCAAAATTGGATAACACATTAGAGACATGTCAGAGTTTTCTAGAAACTGTTGCAGATTCAGGTAGAGCATAATTAATCCTATAAATTCTGATTTTTATTGCCTCTACAGCGGGTATTCCCTTCATATCTAACAGAAGACAAGAGATCTTGTTACAGACTTTTGAATAACATTTCATGGTTTCTACCATCTCGATTACAAAATGCTTGTACCTGATTAGAGGAGTCTTCAGCACTTTGTTTCATGTAATCCTCCAATTCCTGTTTATCTTTCATTGTCTTTTCCAGCTGGTCATTTGCCTGCCTCAGCATCACCTGCAGCTTTTTCACCTGTGTTGTTACAACAACATAATTCAATTTTCCATTCTTCAGGGAAGTATTTATGTCATAAATTTCATTATATATTTCATTTCACATACACTTCATATATTTTATTATATATATATATGAGCACAAACATAACCTACCCCATCGCACTCCCAAACCACAAAATAAAATTGCTCAAAACTCTATGCAACCCAGCAGTTTCTTTGTCGTTCTTCTGAAACACCCTGCATCACGGATTACACCTATGGGACATGGTGACACCAAACTGCACTGGACCATCGCCATGCAATGACTTCAATCACTTGTTTCAAAGCAGAATGTGACTCATGCCTTCCATACCCATCTGAAAGTTGTTCTTCAGTATATGACAGAAAAAAACACATCCCTCACTACTTTGCAGTCATTTTATGCTGCTAGGATGAGGTTCTCTAATTTTTCCTTTGCCGTATCAAAGATATTAGAATTTAATGTATGAAAAGCATTTTAGAACATAAATTATGAAAGATAATGACTTCAGCATGAGCACACCACTTTTTATAGCACGCTGCCTTTACTGCATGCTCTTACAGCACTGGATAAAGTTGTTCTCCAAGGTGAATCATTAAGAAGTAGGTACACGTGGTGCTCATGCCCGCAGTAACAAATCAGGTTATGTCAGTAAAATGTCAGAAGTTATCCATTTCAACTACGCTGACATTGTTCAATTAAAACCAACTGCAAGAGTCTTGCTAAAGCTTGAAGAGAAATCCCACCTGGTCTCTTGTCTCAGCCTCCTGAATCTGGATACCTTGCAACTGTTTCTCGTAATTGCAGCACATATCACAGCGTCTACCCAGTTTGTTCCCCGCATTCTGCACCTGGAGAACACAGAGGTACCACCTGTCAGAAGGGCCAGAAAATTCTTCAAGGATTCAGGGCTACAAACTCTCAGGTCTGCTGTGTGATCACTAAATACTACAGACAAAAGATAGTGGCAGCATCACATAACAGCAAGATTAAGTTGCTCTGAAAGTAAAGGATAAGGTAAATCAGCTGCAGGATATCAGCTCTTCCTGACACAAGTCCCGTTTTTAGCACAAAAGCAATAAAAGCCATGACATGCAAGAGTTCAACGACTCATTCGGTGTGTCCATTTGAAATGTATTATCTGATTACCTGTATAGAAAAAGACATCTCATAGAAAAGCTTTCAACAGACCATAGCATTTTAAATGCAATTATTTAAATTACGAATCCAATTATAAACACAATATTACAGTTTTATTGTTTTGGAGATAGGAGAGAGAGTGTATTTTGGTTTTTTAATATTGTGGTGGTTTTTTGTTGCTGTTGTTTGTTTTTAATCCACAAACCAATTAAAAGGCAAGTCAGCTCATCAGGTCAGAACCTCCTTAAAGCTTTATCCTCCTGTAACTGAGCTTTGAATGTTTCTCAATGGCACAAACTCATTTTGTTCTACAACAATCATCAAGCTTTATTTACTTTTTAGTACTCTCCTCCAGTATTGCTTAGGACCAGAGACTGAATAATCAGCTAAAAGAACAATTGAAGAAGAAAAAAGAATAAAATAGAAGATAGGCAGATTTAAAAAAAACAACCAACCACCACCACCACCAAAAACCCACTAAAACCAACAACATGAAACCAAATCAAACAGAAGATAGGAAAATAAATTTTAGAAGTGTTGGAGTGCGCAACAGGGAAACAAAGTAAACCTGCTGCCATTTTGTAACTGCAATGGTTTTGGCCAAAGGGACAAAAGGAAGTTTTATCAAAGCTCCAGCTGCAAGGCAACTTTGAGCTGTATTCGTATTCGTATTTGCTGCTCCAGGTCCCACCCACACAGAGTGGCACTCACACACCCTACCTGCGCTCCTGCCTCCAGAAACACGTGGGAAGCAGAGAGCTTCTTTTCTGAATTCTCAGAAAGGGTTGGAGTAAAGCGTCATCCAAATGTGAACAGGGCAAGGAAATACTCAAGACTAGAAGATTTAAATGAGGTCTGAGATCAAGACTCCGTAACTTCTCCAGATATTACAAATCAGTAGCAATACAAAAAAACCCAACTACTTTACAATAGCTTTGGAGAGACCTCCTAAGTAATGATTTGCAGATAAGTCGAATTCCAACAAGCTGAGGAAATACAGTATCACTACTTCTTCAATTCATCTGCCCTTTGCCTTGCCTCTTCTCTTTCACTGCATTCTCGCAGCCCCTTTCTTTTACCCCAATCTTGGTTTCCCTTTCATTAACAATCCATTACGGATTGCTATCTCCTCCCCCCACCTTTTTCTTCCACTTCAAGTGTTGTTGCCTGGCCTCTCTTCTGAAACAGTAACCACAGGGGCCCCACAATACTCCTCTTTTCAGCAATAAAACCAAAGCAAGCGTTGAACTGGCATCATATAAAGCTGATGAAAAACTGGCAGACAGAACATCCAAAAGCAACAATTTCCTTGGTCACCCATACCAGAACTGGCACAGCGTTAAGTCTAATCTGCTGCTTGTTGCTCTGAGAAGCCGGTTTCTGATGATGCAAGTCCTCAATAATTTTCTGAATCTTCCTTTGTGGTAGCTTTGCATGTTACACAGATCTTGACTGCTCATTTCTAAATTGCACAACCCTCAGTAAAACTCCTTGGCATAGAAAAAACCACTGTTAGCTCTGCTCCTCTTGTCAATCTCTGCACTTCCCCGGTCACCCCCAGATGCACTATAACGTTCTTTCCTTAGCTTCCCATTTTCTCCTTTTCTTTGAGTACTCCTATTTTTTCTCACCCTCTAACATATTTGTGAAATCAACAGCTACCTCTGCCAAAGTGCAAAAATATCTTGTATTTAGTAAAGCTGGGACTCCCATGAATAGTCAGCCAATATGGTTCAAATCAGATGTGCTTTACGGACAGAAGTGTTCCAAGAGAGAAAAGTGAATAGCTACATACGATGCTACGTATGCATTATCTTCCACACCTGACTCCATGTAAAGCAAATCAGGAGAAGCTTTCACCTGGCAGACAGCCCACAAGACAGGCAGTGGTCAGAGCAGATGCAGGCCGTGGGTACTTACCTCCTTCTGCAGGAGGTTCCACTCGGTCTCACTAACCAAGCGGTAACCGCTAGGAGATACATAAGCACTTTCTACCCCTTGTGTAACACTGGAAAGAAGCGAAGCAGTCTCTTCTTGCTCTGGTGTCATTGCTTTGATTGCTTTTTCCTGATCCTTGGTTAACATGAACCCACTTGGCATTTGCAGAGACCCAAGGGAAGCTGTATCAAAGTTCTCAGACACTGAATCTGCTCCAACGAGTGGTCCAAAGTCTGACTCATCCAGGTTCCCAGCAGATTTTGCTTTGTTGTTGTATCCTAAAGCTTTGGACTGTAAAGATCCAGATGTCCCCAGACTGTCTGTTGACTGTGCTCTCCGTAGTCCATCTTTAAACATATCATTATCTGATTTATTGAAAGATTCACCAGAAGAAATAAGCAAGTCTGCATCCAGCGAATGGACTGAGCCATGGGTGCTATTGACATGCACCTGTAACTGAAAAACAAGGAAGAAAAAATTACATCCTCCAATCTAGAAGTATGGTACAAGAGGAACGCTGAGCAGTTATTATGAGACATGGTAAAGGCAAGATTAAATTGGCTTTACTACGAACATCTAACCACTAAACTTAAGATGGCAGAGAAAAGGATAAAGAACTGAAGTGTACCAGCTAGAATTAAAAACCAAAACAAACAAGGAAAAATAAGTCTTCTGTTACCAGAGCGCTTTTGTAACAACCTGTCTTCCTGCCAGACAAGCAAGGACACAGTCACCTTACATCTTCCAGTATCTGAAACAAGGCGCTTCCTCCACTACAGAGATACACATGCATGATCACTTCTAGAACTAGACCTACACAACAGAAGGCAAATATTCCACTTTCACAAGTAAATTCAGAAGTCTTTTGGAAAACAAAAACCTTTACATTGACATAAAAATAAATGGAGAACGACACACTTAAAATCTGCTCCACGCTGACAAGTGAATGTTCTTCTGTTTCTCTCTTCTGCTTTGAATGTTTGACAAAATATTTTAACAGAAAGAAATACTTCCTTTAACAGATTATTTGTACATAAAATCAAAATGGAAAAGGCTGATCTTAAAGAAAAAGACATCCTGGGAAATGCCAGTACCAAAAGGCACACTAACTGTCCTGTGACATGCATCAGGCACATTCATTAAGTCTCCTGATCTATTTTTATTTATTTGCAGTACTGAAAAGAGAGCAGTAATGCTTTATTTAAAATGCATATGGCTGCTTTCAAAATACCTTCCAATATATTAAGCAATTTTGCTTTGTGAACATCACTGAAAACAAGCCTCTTGGAAAAAATAATGATTTCTGAAGTAGGTCCAGTACAGACTAGCAGGTAGGTAGTACTTTCATATGGGTGTTTATAACTATATAGTATGCATTACTGTTTTCATGACTGCTGTAAATGCCTTGTTTTAATAAAATTTAGGAGTAATCTTTATATATTACATATTAAAGTTATTATGAGTTTAAGTTCATAACAAAAAGTCAAGACAATATGGACTTAGATAAAACTGCATCTTCAGACAACAGCTGTTTGGTGAGACAATTAAATAATTTGCTTGTATTGCAAACTGCTCAACAGACAAGAGCTCAAAAGTCAGATTAGGACAAGTAATGAGACATGACTGGTAATACAATACATTACCACTTCTAAAACATATTCTGTACAGCTAAAAAACAGGTCATAAACAGCAACAAAACCCAAATCCATAAGCAAAACCACAACAACTCTGGAAACTATGCCCTTACTCAAAATGTAAAATTTTCCATTATGTATAGTTCCTAGAATTAAATAAATGTTATGAATGAGGGACTAGAGAGTATCCCAGGAATAGAGAGTATCCCAGGAACTGAGATTAAAGATAACATCAGGAGACAAAACTTTTGTTTACCATCAACAAGTCTCATTTGCGTCTCTGGATACAGAAGTGTTAGCACACAACAGTATTTAACATAGGAAAAGCTGTATCTTTAGGATAAAGGGTAGCACTACATCTCAGCTATATTTAGATGCTACAATCCTGAACATCTTTCTGCAGTCTGAACTGTTACAAATCACTGATAATAATAATTGAGGGCAGACTCTAGAAGTCTATACTTTTTTTCCCCTCAAAGAGCACAAATACAACAGGCAAAACATTGCTTCGCACTGCAAATTCCCAAGCCTCTTGAAGCATCCATAAGCTTCAACAGCACAAAATTTGGTTTGTTTTTATTAAGCCTTCCTTTTTTTGACTTACAAGACCAAAATGGAACCTGTCCGATGATCAGATAAACAAGCAAAATGCAGCAGGAAAGGGCAAGTAACTGCTCAGTTTGATACTGTTTCCAAGCTCCAACCTGTGTGCTCACTGGACTTGTTTCTTTACAAGTGAAAGAGCTTAGGCAAATTTCAAATACAATTTCGGCTTGTCCCAGAGCATGACCATCTACAACCCCCAGAAGGCTTGCTAACTAAGGATATCCAGCGGCATCATTTTTCTGCCTTTTTCAGAGTGTACCTATACAGCTCAAGCAGCTTCCACAGTAACTTGGTGGAGAGCCAAGTTGGCTTGGCCAAAAAAACCCAACAAACAAAAAACCACAACAAAACAAGAAAAAAAAAATCCCAAACCAAAAACCCAAGCCCAAACCAAACCAAAAAACCAAGCAGCTTATTTTTGGCTGCTGAACAGATGTGGCCAAAAACCTTCAGTGAATGTAGCTTAATACATACAAACACAAACGCCGTGCTATTTTGCACACGCTAAGCAACTGGCTAACTTCACAGTCCGTGATCTCAGACTTGTGTAACCAATGTAAGTTTAGTACAGAATTCAACAAGTAGGTTAGCAAAGCAGCTACAATATACTTGCTGAATGTTCAGATATAATTGGTTTAATTCTGAAGATTTAGGTGAGTTAGAACATGGTTATAAATCTCAAGAGAATTTAATAGCAGTTAACATCCAGAATTGAAAAGGTGAATTAGTTTTTAACAGCACCTCTCAGAGGATTTTGAAGTATTGTCTCCCAATCTTTATTAGAATTTATATAATCAAGTGCAATGCCAAAGATTTTTCATTGCTTAATAAGAATTATAAGCTACAGAGAATAAAGGGCACTAAGTTTGCATTTGTATTTGTAATCAACACCCTGAGGAATGCAGAAGTCCTCAAAGCTGCTTGGAACTACCCAGTTATTTTACCTCTTCACTTGAGAGCTGGGTAAGGGTTTCCTCATGGGCTAGAGAAGATGAAACTTTCGTTTCGTCATCTGAATCTTTTTGCTTCTGCTCCTTTCTCTTGCTAAGCCTTTGCTGATCATCTTCTTCCTGGAAATCAGTGGTTGACAGGGAATGCATATAAGTGAGATTTACTTTTGCTGCAGTAGCCACAACATTATCTTTCACAATAAACTGAGCTACAAAGGCAGCACTGGAAAGGATTATTTTGGTTAAAAACCCAGTATTTATCACATAAAGATTCTTTTGGTTAAAAATGTAGTGTTCCTTTCACAAGGCACCCAAACTGACTTAGACAAGAACTTACTTTTCAAGTTTATTGTTCTAGAACAACTTTATTCAAAGAATATAAAAACTCTTATTATAGGAATTACCAAATAAGTAACAAAAATAGCTGTTACACTGGCTAATGTGTAGAACTGGACAGCATACTTGCATCACTTGAGGTGCCACTACACATGCATGAATACTAAAACAAAGTGTAAATATAGGAAGTGTCTTGATCACTCTAAACAACGGAATACAGCATACAGAAAGAGAATCAAAAGAAAGACATCATAGAACACTAAGTCATGAAGCCCGTACACAATCACTTCCATAAGCTAATTTAAAATTAGTTCTTTAAATTAAATTTAAATTAGTTCTTTAAATGACAATTAAATTTAAATTAAAATAAAGTTCTTAATTTATGCCTGAGCTAGGTAATGTATTGGCAAAACCTATAAACAAGCAAAACTTGCTATCCTTAACCCAGCTGTTTTGTGTCACAGATGACTGTTTCCTCTTCCCACATTAACTGCTGGATATTACCTTTTCATCTGACAACATGGGCAACACCAGTTTTTAAGTTACTACATACATTAATATTAAAATATTCACTCAAATTGAGAGTTTCTTTTTTTCTCATTCAAGTGCAGAATTTCTATTAAAACTGTCAGCTATAATTTTTTGAAATACTAACACACTTAAACAATTTGTCTCCAGTGTAAGATTTTCATGCCTGTTGCACCACATTAAATCTCCAGTATTAAGAAAAAAGAAAAGAAAAGAAAAGAAAGCAGCAAATAACCTGATCCTTTTTTTTCAGCTCTTCAACTTGTCGGAGCTGCTCAGAGGTCAGAACGATTTCCATACGCTGCATGTCCCTCATCAGCAAACGTTGAGACTCCAAGAACTGGTCGTTGGCTTTTTGCCATGTGTGTTTCAACTGGTTATGCTGTTGCCGCTCTTGCTCTAAGAGATGGCAGACTGTTCAAAAACAGAGAGTCATTCTGAACCACAACTTGTTAAACCTCTTTTCCAAAGAGAAGCATTTTCACAAATAAAAGTACTTACTGTTCTGCTAAAACACAGTCAGGCTTTGTTCAACAACTGTTTAGGATGGGACGTTTTCTTAATGCCCAAACTTGGCTTGTGATTAGTGATGTATTACTGACATTTTACGATTTCCCAATTAGAAGACTAACATCTTAACTTCACTCAAGAATTCTAATAGCTTGTATTTATAATACTGGTTTCAAAAGACTGCCTTCTACATCTCTTTATTTCAACAGAAGGTTCTGCTTTTCAGTCCTCTACTGTGATTCTGCACTGTACTGTCACGCATGCAAATTTACACATCCTTTTCATCACCAGGCATTCAGGACTGACATACCTCACAGAGACATCAACACATTATGGAAATACTGCTCATAACTGTATGTAAATAAAAGACAGTTGCAAAATCACTTTAATAAGAAAGAAGCTTGCAATACTGTAAGAACTTAGCAGAAATTCAATAGCATCCATTGAGAGAATGAATGGTTCTGCTGTTTGTCATAAAAACTCCACATTCAACTCTTCTGTAAACGTTTCAAGGGCTTTCACATTTAAAAGTACTGCTTCGTCCCCCCAGAACGTCTTTAAATCCAAATTAAACAAGAAATCAGAAAAGAATTAACAGCTACGTTGGTTTTTGCACCCTCAGTGTAAAAGAGTCCAAGGGATTAGTATTAGAGGTACCTTCATGCAGTTCTTTCCGCAGCTTTTCTGCATCTTCTTGCAGGACTGATTTTTGTGTGTTGAGAACAGCCACATACATCTCTAAGTCTGTCCTACATGACTTCTCAGCTTCCAAATAATGGTTCAGTTCTTTAACCTGATTAAAAACAGAGAAATCCACCATCTCAGTGGAGGAACACTCTCAGGTATTTAGAAGTTATAGCGTCACCTGTTTGGTTAACGTACAGGTGCCAAAGACAAGTTTATTACTAGAAATCACAAATATTCAACTACCAGTGTGCGAGTATATTTGTATTTATTTCTGAATAAATCACTCATTAAAACTCTATCAAGTCAAACATAGCAGTATATCTGGAGTTCCCACAGTTGAATCACAAAAGCAGCAGCACTGAGCACAAAGTTGGTTCAGAGGCAAACAGATCTGAGAGCAGCAGACAATGAAGCAATCCCTTAGTCAGTACTGAGAAGCCAACAACTAAGTAGGATGTGGAGACGGTTCAAAATAGCGCAATAGCAGTAGTCAGAAAACATAACTACGAGGCAAGCTTGAACTAAATCAGGGATGGTAAGCCTAAGAAGAGAGAAAACTTGGGGACAGACAAGAAGAAAAACATTGAAACCCATGGAAAACTGCTGCAAAGAGAAGGGAAAATCTATTCATGGAGGCTAGGATAGAAAGCAATTACAGCAAGAACAACTGAAGAAATGGATTAGGATTTTTTTCTTTTTTCTTTTTTTTAAATAGCAAAGCTAACAAAAGAACTGGAATCAACAATGCAGAATCTCCAATAAGAACCTTGCAATACTGGGTTACATAAACATATGTCAAACACGATGCTTCTGCAAATGGATCCCATTGTGGACCAAGGAATGGGCTGAAAGATTTCTTCATAGCACTGTTCAGTTTTATGGTTTGCTGAGTCAGGAATCACTGGAGTTGGTTGTTTTTCCTTTACAAAGGAAAGGAAAGCCTTCAGGCAATTCCTGACTGGCTCCACAGAGGTGGCATTCATCTTCCTCAACACAGTAGGGCAGCCACACACAAGACAGTTGATCCCTTTGGGCTTTCGGCCCTTTGGCTTTAATTTGCCATTGATGGTGGTGACAGCTTCTGCTGCCCTAGGATACCAAGTCTTCAAGCATTCCAGCCTTGGAAATGGAGACATCTGACTCACAGAGAGTATCTTTGGGAAGGACAGACCTGGTGGAGGGGGGAACAAAGAAAACCCACCAAAACAAAAGCAATGCATTGTTTCGCTAATCCAGCTAAATACCATGATACATAATGACCTATGGGTTTTATAACCAAATTCAGCAGAAAAGTTCGAGACTACTCTTAAGAAAAAAACAACGCAAAAAAAAAATGTTTGAGAGCAAGAAAGCGAGAAGATTTACATTTCCTCATCTTCCAAGTTCAGCCTAGCAATATAAAGGAAGTATCATGTGCATCAAGACAAAAAGCAGAACTACCTGGAGAGCTATTATACCCAGGAACATTTCAATCTAAAAAATCTGACCTATAAAGCAATTCACAAAGAATCCATAAAGAAGCAAAACACTCAAGCAGACTCTCAGTCGAGTAAAATTAAGACTGTTAAATAAATCACTGTTCTCCCAAACCTCAGCCAGACCTCCACGTTGGATGAGAAACAAAGAAGAAAATTAAAAAAAAAAAGACCTCCAGCAAGTGATGAGCATCTGTTTAAATGAAAACACAAGTGACCCAGAAGACAAGGATGGTATTTATTTGTATGTCTTAAAAACATCCACACTGCAAGCTACTTTGCGATTTCAGCCTATTTGAGTTTCAAGATAAAATACTTGTTACAGACGACATCTTCTGTATCAAACAGTACATTAAATGCAACTATCTTAGTGATGTAGATAATATTTACCCTTCAAAACTGATGGGAAAGTTCAGTAGGTGTTCTGACATATCTGAAGAATACAGGAATGCTAGACAAATCACCTACACACTTCAATCGTATTTCTTGGCAGCAGTGACCACTATTCATTCTACGAATCTGAGGTTTGCTTAAGTTTTAAGATATAAAAAGACTGGTCATATTGCCTCAGTTTTATGCCCAGGATTAGAAAATGAACTATAGCAGATGCTGGATGGAAACAGTTCAAAAGACTTCTGCCAAATGCAAATCTTTCTGTGGCTGTAAGCACAATATTAATCTAAAGGCGAGGTTGGAGAGGTGCAAAGCAATTATTTTTCTAGAGCTTTCTCCTTTTTATTACTAGTAGGCCAAAAGCCATGCAATTTGAAGCTCAGCATAGATCATGCACACACATAAGTAATGCAATCCTCAAAACAGAAAGACATCTTTCTGTGAAAGATGGGAAAACACATAGGTCAAATATGTTACTTGAGCAACAGGGGAAAAGATGTGTTGTGCATGAAGAGCTCCACAATACACCTTTTTCTCTCTTAGAAAACGTTACTTTACTTATCTGCATCAAACTACCATGATGCAAGATATAAATTAGGACACAGTTACAACTCCACCTCACCTTTGATGCTTCCAACTCTTTTATTTTTTCTTCAGCTCCTGTCAGCTTCTCCTTTAGTGCTGCAATCTCTTTCTCCATAGGCATTACAACCGAGCGCAGCTTCTCAGCATCTTCCTGAGCCTGAAGGTAACACAATAAATGATGAATAACACATTATCAGAGTTTTCACCACAACAGCTTCCATTATTGGAGACATTTGGAGAAAATCTCTACGCCAACAAAAACAGCTGACTGAACTTCCACTTTTTCAATGCTCGTCTTACTGCTATTTATTTAGTTCAGCAGTCATCTCTATGACAACAGGCTGATATTCCATTCACAGAAGGCAGCGAAATTTTCAATCCATGTATGGATTAGGCCATGAATATCTGCTCTTAAAAAGAGTATTAGGAAATCTATCACTCGATACTTGGGAGAAAAATGACAGATCAGGCATTTCAAAGCACATACACTTTTCTGTTTTTAAAGGCCTAACTGTCTTGCAACCTGGTGCCACATAGCACATAGGAAAAAAAGTGTGTAACAAAAACCATGTGGTGAGTTATTAACCATTCATTTACTTACTTATG
This sequence comes from Mesitornis unicolor, assembly GCF_000695765.1. Classification (NCBI taxonomy): domain Eukaryota; kingdom Metazoa; phylum Chordata; class Aves; order Mesitornithiformes; family Mesitornithidae; genus Mesitornis; species Mesitornis unicolor. The sequence goes on along the minus strand of NW_010187667.1, from coordinate 823 downwards.
AAGTTAAAAGAAAAAGAATTTGCCCAGTAACACATTGTGTAGCTTTGTTCTGTTCTGGAAGACCATTTTTCAACTTTAAACTACTACCGATGTAGCACCAGTTCTTGGTGTTACTATACCAAATATTTCAAAACTATATACAGCCAATTTATCAAAAAACTCTTGTGAATTTTTCAAAAAGTAGTTTTGAAAAGATCAAAGCAAATCAAATGAATGAGAAGATTGATATGAGAAAAAAAAAGTTCAAATTCAACACTGGACATGTCAAAGGGTGGCCCTGACACCCCCATGTCTTAAATTCTCTGGCTTTCCTTCATGCCCACACTAAAACCTTTCCAAGTGAAAGTAACAGCTCCCACAGACTCCACAACAGTAAGCAGAACACTCAGATATTCACCACAATAAAATTCTTCAAGCCACAAAGAATTTAGGCAACTCAATTTGAGCTGGTTTTATGTACGGAGGCTCAAAAAAGTCAATTGTTCTCCATCTTCTACTGGAGGAATTCAGCAAGGGAGGGAAAGCAGAGAGCTGCGTCCCAAAGCTGAGGCTTCAAAAGCATCTCCTAACCTGATCAGCACAGACAGCTGCTGAAAGATAACATTCATATCTTGTTTGAAATGTAGGTTTCAGAGGCTACTTACTTGACTTTCAGTTCCTGATACACTTACTGACAACTCTATTCTGAGTAAGACTTCCAGGAATAATAATAGACAGTATTTTTAACCACTGAAGTTTTCTAAACTTAAAATCAATAGACAAAATAAAATAATATTTTAATATTGTTTTACTACTGTCTCCCATGGCATCCTCACAGCTAAAC